>NW_002987483.1:770373-790373 GCF_000006295.1 Pediculus humanus corporis | reverse complement strand
AAGTAAATTAAAAAAAAAAAAAATTTTTAATATAAAAAATATTTTAATATCATTATCATCTTCATCGTATCATCATCATCATCATCGTCATTTTCATGTTCATCATCATCATCATCGTCATCTTCATGTTCATCATCATTATTATTATTATTTTTAATATTAATAATAGGCTAAGAGAAAAAAGAAGGAGGAGAAGAAGAAAAAAAAAATTTTTTAAACTTTTCAATTTATTTTAATTACATATTCGTTGATAGGAATAATAATAATAATAATAATAGAAATAATGATAATGATAATAGAGATGATGATTAAAAAAAATAAGCAGAAGAAAAAGAAGAAGAAGGAAGAAAAACAAACCGGAATTGAGGTAACATTTAAAATACGTCGCATCACATTTAAAAAAAAATAATAATAATAATAATGATAACGATTATGATGATAATGATAAGAATGTGGAAATTTAAATACGTTGGAGAGAGAGAGAGAGAGAAAAGCGAGAGCGGATTTAAATTTATACAAAAATAAAAAAAAAAAAAATGGCGGACGTTACGTAATAATTGTAATCTTTATAATTTTTTTTTTCATTTTTTTTTTTATAAATAAGTGCGTGAGCGTGTGCGTGTGCGTGGGTGGAAAATTTTCGTGGCACGAGACATATATTTTATATTATTATTATTATTTCTTTAATTCTCGAAAGTAATTTAATTAAAAAAATTTAAAAAAAAAATTAAATCCGAATGTGTTTTGTGTACTTTTCTCGTTAAAATTTTTTTAATTTTTTTAAATTCGTGTTAAAGTCCTCGAATAAGTTTTTCTAAAAAAAACAAAACATTCCTTCCCCTCCCCACCCGCCACCCCCCCCGCAAATAAAAGTTTATTAATCCCAACGCCAATTTTAAATCCGATTTACCAAGTTTATTTAAAAAAAAAAAAAAAAGATTTAAAGTAAATATAAAAAAAAATACAAAAAAAAAAACAAAATGGCGGAACGAAAAAGTTTCCAAAAAAATTTTCTACAGGGGGGAGGGGAAAACAAAAATCGATTTATTGATCTGTTTTTAAATTTTTTCTTCAAATCTTCTTCAAATATGGTAGTCTAACTACCTCCCTACCATCCCCTTGCTCCCACAATTAATTATGGCACATCATTTTTACGGGGGGAGGGGGGTGTGCGAACATCAAAATTTTCCGGTAAACAAAATTACTAATTTTGAAAGTGGTTGTAATAATAATAATAATAATAATAATAATAATAATAAAAATGATGATGATGATAATAATAATTTCCCACGTCATCGAAAGTTTTGTTGTAACGAAAAACAATTTCGTACCTACCCTCCCTTCCCCTTTCCCTCCCCTTCCCGTTTCCCTTTCCTTCCAATTTTAATCATTTTACAATATCCGAAAATTTTTTTTTTCCCTAAATTTTTGTTTGTGACGTCATCGCTCACACAAAACCGACGTGAAAATAATTACAATAATAATAATAATAATAATGATGCGGTAAACGCTTGTTTTCCACCGTAAAATTCAAAAATTGGAAAATTTTTATAAAAAATTAAAATAAAAAAAAATTACAAACTTGAACAAACTTTTTAAATAATGACAATAATGATGATGATAATGATAATAATAAAACTAAAAATAACGATGACGACGACCTTTTTAAACCGGAAGAAAACTTATTACCGGAAAATAACTAACAATAACTAACCCTCTGTCTCTCGGGTTACACTCGCCTCTCGTTATCATTATTATTATTATCATCATCATCATTATGATTCTCGTTCGATAAGAGAAAACAATTTAATTTTCTAACAAATGATTAAAACTATTCAATTAAATTATTAAAAAAAAAAAAAAATCATTTTAATTAGGTTTTTCGTAAAGGGCGGGGGGAGGTTGGTTAATGATGACGCGAGGGTTGTTTTCCACGATTTTTCAATGTTTTTTTTTTTACTTTCCGACGGCCCCCGTTTTTTTTTTTTCAACAAAAGAGAATAAAAACGATGATGACGATACGAAATAATTAAATTATCATCGTTAAATAATAATAATAACGATAATAATATTACGTCATCATCGTTCTTTGATAATTCGATGATTTCGAAATCGTTTTTGTTTTTGTTTTTCCTATTCGAATTTGTTTAAAAAAAAAAAAAAAAACAAAAACAAAAATGAAATTTTCCCGATTGTGACGTCACAGAAAATTAAATAATTAATAAATAAATAAATTAATTAACAAATTATTTAATCGTTTGATTATTAATATTTCAATAATTAGTGATGAAAAAATTAAGTAATTAAAAAAAAAATTTTTTTGTTAACGGGATAATAAAACAAAGAAAATTATTTCTTTTTTTGGGGGGAAAAAGTTTCAAAGGAATTTTTAAATTAATAAATTTTCCTTATTTTTTTTTCCTTTTATTTCTTTCCGGTATCGGTCAAACTTAGTTTTTTTTTTTTTTTAACCGAAAACTTATTGCACACAGTAATTCGTAATAAATTATTTTTGCAATTAAAACATTCACGAGGTTTTTTTTTTTTATTTCGATCCGGTGCACCGCCGACTAGTAATAAATTATCAAACGTTTCGATAATTCAAACTCGGTTGCGCGCCCGGATGGTTTTTATGTTTTTAAAACTTTTTGTTAAAAAAACTAAAAGAATTAAACTAAAGAAAGAGAGAAAAAGAGAGAGAATGAAAACGAGAGGATTTGAAAAAAAAAAACGAAAAAAAATTTTCACGGCGCGTTTCGAAAAAAAAAAAAAAAAAAATTAATTTAAAAAACAAAACAAAAACAAAAAGAAAAAAAGGTCATCGACCCTACGCCGCGAGAAGCATAATTACTAATAGTAAACAAAACTTCGGACATCTTCGGCACGACGCCATACTTAATTCGATACGTCATCAATCGACGACGTTTGTTTCCATTCCGACATTATAATGGAGTCAAAAAAGTGGGAGGAGTTTTGAAATATTTCAACCAATCAGATTAATTCGTTTTGGGGTATTTAAATTTTAAAATCCTCATCACTTTATTTTTATTTTTATTATTGTTTTATTGTTTTTTTTTTTCGATTGTTACGACGCGCTCGATTTTATGTTTTGTTCTTTGTCGTTCGAGAACAAAAAAATTGTAAAAGAAAAAACAGGAAATGCTTAAATAATACAATGACGAATGAAAAATTTAAAAAAAAAAAAGCGCCAACATTTTTTGCGTTTTCAAAAATACGCTTATACTTTTTGTTTTTGTTATTGTTTTATAAGAAAACTCTCCTCACTCCTCACCCCCCTCCCCAATTTTAATCGATTTAATTTTTTTTTCTTTATTATTTTATAATGTCAAAGAATTTTTTTCTTGACTCTTTTAAACAACGTTTTCGCTAATGGTAAAATTTTTTATTTTTTTTTTTTTATGCGAGTAAAATATTTTAAGTACAAACAATATATTCGCGATAAATTTTGTCATTTTTGTTTTATTTTTTATTTTTAATCCTCTCGAAAAAATTTTTTTTTTCCGCTGCTTGTGTTAAAAAAATTTTTATTTTCTATCCTCTTTTAAATTTTGACCTTTTTTCCTAAAAATATAAGAGAGAGAGAGGGAGGGAGAGAGAGAGAGAGAGGGAGGGAGGTAAATTTAGATATTAAATAGTTTAAACATTTTGTTAATAACGTTATGTTGATACATTTGTTTTCGGAAGTTATTAATACTCTTGTGATGATACACTTTTCATATTAAAGACAACATCGAATTTGTTACGTATTTCACATTAAAAAAATAAAATAAAAATGCAAAAAACGTAATATTTTAACGGGGGGAGAGGGAGGGGGAATGAAAAAAGAGGGAGAAGGATTTTTCGCACCTCGATTTCGAAAAAAACTTTTTTTAAAATTTGTTACGCGATATGAAAAAATGAAAAAAAAAAAAAAAAATTGATGCAGAAAAAGCAAAGAATATTTAAAAACCTTATAAAATAATAATAATAATAATAATATCAATAACGAATCATCTGATCGTTTTTCATTTTAATAACCTACGACGGGAAATTTCCGGTGGGTGGAAGGGGGAGGTTTCGATTAGCTAAAACCAAAAAAAAAATTTTTTTTTAAATTGACGACGGTTATTTAAAAAAAAAAAAAAAAACTCTACAAAAAGATTTAAATCAGACGACGATTTGTTAACATTCGATGACGTCACCAAAAAAAAATAAAACAATTTATCGATCGAATATATTACGAAGCGAATGAAAAAAAAAAAAAAATTTCATAAACGTCAGGTACGTTCATGCATACGATTTATAAAATATTTTAAGAACGCGAACGTATAAAAATTAATTTTTTGTATACAAAACAATTTAAAAACCTTAAAAGTTTCATTTATCAAATTTTTTTTCAACTCCCTCTCTTTTTCTCCCTTCCCCTTTTCCCCTCCCCTTTTTTTTTTACCTTTTTTTACCCTTTGGCAAAATTTTTTTAAAAAAAACCGTTTTTTCATTTTTTTTTTTTTGTAATAAATTTTTGCATTTTATCCATCCAAAAAAAAAAAAAAAATATATACACATATATTATTATTATTATCATTATCATTATTATTATTATTATTATTATCATTATTATTATTACTATTCCGTTCCATCGTTATTATTATCATTAATTTATATTATTTTTATCGAATTGACTGACACTCTTTTTTTTAAACAAAAAAGGAAAAAGAAATTTTCTTTTTTTTCTTTTTTTTTTCATTTGGTTTTTCTTATTTTATTATTATTATTATTATTATTATTATCATTATTATTATTATTATTTGTTTTATGAACTCGAAATGCAAAATTTAGACGTGACTTGAAAAATTAAATTTTTTTTTTTTTCATTTTTTTTCTTTACTTCCTCGTGCCACGTCAGTCATGGCAAAAAATGATAAAAATAAAAAAAAAGAGAGAAAGAGAGAGAGGGGGAGGGGAGAGGGGAAAGGGGAGGGGCAAACATTCGGTTTTGTAAAACGTATAAATATAAATAAAAAATAATTCTTTTAATCTCGACTTTGGAAAAAAAAAATAATAATAATAATAATAAAATTTAACAAAAGATTTTTAAAAAAAAGAAAAAAAATGATAATGATAATAATGATAAAAAGAAAAATCGAATTGATCAAACTTACCCATTTCCACGTCCGCTGTTGTCACCACCGATTCCACTTCCGTTCTGTAAAAAATAAAAAAAAATAAAAAAATTATTTTGATTGAAATAAGAAATATTTTGCACCCCCAAAAAAATCCTTTTCTTAACGGGAGTAGAAAATATTCGATTTTTCCAGAAAATAAAACCTAGGCAGGGGAAAGAGGAGGGGAAAAGGGGGAGGGAAAAAAAGAAATTATTAATAACGACAGCCCGCAACATCCGCAATAAAACTTGCCAACCGTTGTTTAATTATCGAGCCAGAAAGTAAAAAAAAAACGTAACTTCGAACGTAAAGCAAAAATTTTTTATTTTTTTTATTTGTCATAGCAAATGATTTGTAAGCATTAAAAACAAATTAACGGTAGCAAAAAGGAAAATAGAGAAATTTTTTTTTTTTTTTTTTTTTTGCACAGGTTTGAAAAATTATTTTTTTTTTTATACACACACACGTTCGTCGGAAAATGATTTCAAAACTCTCTCCCCGTTGCAATTTAAAAATATGTGACGTCACAGAGAGAGAGAGAGAGAGAGACATAAAAATGGCGGTCGATTTAACAAAATGTCGATTCCCTCTTAAAAATTTTTTTTTCTTTTTCATTCTCTTTTTATCCTTTTCTAACAAAAAATAATAAATAAATAAATAAATAAATGTACTTATTTATTAACGTTATCATCACATTGAATATTACTTTGTAATAAATTTTTAACGACCATATTGAATAAATTATTATTATTTTTTTTTTTTTTAATATCCTTCCAGAATATCTTTCCAGCGAATCTTTTTTTTTTCCTTACCTTTCCATAAAGAAAAAATCAAATCTTTGATAAAAAAAAAAAAAATTTCGCAGTACGGATTTGTTACAGCAAAAAAAAAAAAATGGAAGCAAAATATTTACTCGAGTAATTTTTATGTTTAACTTACGTATAAAAAAAAAAAAAAGAAAAATTCGATAAATTAAATACAAACATTTCCGAGTCGGCGGGGGGTTGCATACACTTCGTACGCACGTACACACGCACGTACGCACGTACACACACACGTACCCAGGCACGCACTCACGCACGCACGAATATTTTTTATTTTCCAATCCTACGATTCGAACATTCTCGTGCAAACAACACAACATTATTAACACGTGACGTAACAATTAATAAATCGCCGCGAACAGAGAAAGAGAGAGAAAGAGAGAGAGAGAGAGAGAGAGAGAGAGAGAGAGAGAGAGTGTATATACGCGCAAATAAAATTTTCATATTTTCCTTTTTCTTTTCCTTTTATTTCTCAACGTGTATATAAAATATTTAGAAAATAATTTTCATTATTAATTAAACATTTTTTCTTTTCTTTTCTTTTCATCTTTTTCCTCCTTGTTTTTTTATACCACGCACCCCGCACCACCACCACCGCCGGCAGCAGAAACAACAGCAAAAGATTTAAGAAGCTTAAAGAGAGGTAGAGAGAAAAAAAAAATAATAATAATAATATTTATTATTAACGGATTGACGAAAGTAAATATTTTCTTTTCGTATTCATTTTCAAGTAAAAAAAAAAAACTCTATTTCACTTTACATCATTAAGTAAAACGATACTGATAATAATGATAATGATAATAATAATAATAATTTTCAAAGCTGCGACAAACGCTTTATGAACGAATCGTTTTAAAGAAAAAAAACACGTCTACTTCCGGTTAATTTTTTTTCCCCTCCACCGCCTTCTAAAAATTCTCCGTTTTTCTTTTTCCTTTTTTCTTCTTCTTCCACAAAAAAATTCGTTTTCGATTTTATCACCTCCCCTCATCCTCTCTCTCCTCCTTCTCCTTCTCTTTCCTCTTTTAATCAATCTCGATTTAAGCTCGAAATGTCTTCTTTTTTTTTTTTTTAAATGACCAAAAAAAGGAAAAAAAAAAGGTAATTTTTTCTAACCTTTTTTTTGAATTGGTTCACAATCGATTACGATTTTTTTTTCTTTTTTTCTCTTAAATTTCCTTCCAACCGTTTTATTTTAAACGAATTCCTTTATTATCATTATCAATATCATTATCGATAACAATTAGAAAAAAAAAAGCAGAAGAAAAAAAAAATTTTTATTTTGTCGAATCGAATGCGTATCGAGGCACGGCATGACTTTCAATTAAATTTTTTTTTTTTTTACCTTTCGTTTTTGATAAAACAATTTATTTATTTATTTATTTATTAACGGCTGAGTAAATAAGTTAATAAATAAATAAATAAAATTTATTAAAATAAATTATTAATAAATTTTTATTTATTAATTTTTTTTAAAATAAATTGTTTGATTAATTAATTAATTAATTAATTAAAAAGAATAAAAATAAATTTCATTTTTCATTTTCATTGTTTTTGTATTATTATTATTATTATTATTATTATTATTATTATTATTATTATTATTATTATTATTATTGTTTAGAGTATTTTCCGGAAGTACTTTTCACTTCCGTTCTTTTTTTTCCTTTCTCTCCCGTAATTTTCTCGTTTTTCTTTTTTTTTTTTTTTTTGTATTTTTACAATCGATGGATTTAAAATTCGTCATAATCATCATCATCATCGTGTCGTGTTTTTTTACTTTTTATTTTATCGATTTGAAAATGTTATTTCCGTTTCCGGAATTTTAACGAGAGGTAAAAGCCATTGATAAGAATAAAAAACGAAAATTTTTTTTGTTGTTGTTGTTGTAATCGACGGGATTTTGGAAAAAAGAATTTTTTTTTGTTTTTGATCGTTATTTAATTATGTAAAAGTAATAATGGCGGCGGTGGGGGGTACTCGCGATGAAGAAAAAGGAAAAAAGGAAAGAAAAAAAGGAAAAATTTTTTTTCGGTTCCTTTACGCGTGGATTTTTATAATTAATATTTAATAAAATTTACTTACGGTCGTTGTAGTTTCGTCTCCCGTTCCTTTTCCTTCCGCTTTTGCTTCTTTTTCTTCTGCTTTTCTGTCTTTTAAAGCTTTTAACAATTTCCATTTACTTCCTACTCCTCCATCTTTGGGAGGACCTTCTTCCTTTTGCGGTTGTTGTTGTTCTCCTCCTCCTCCTCCTTCTTTTTCTTTTATTTCTAATTTTATTTTTTGAGTCGATGGCGTTATTGTCGAAGCGCTGTCACCCTCTCGTATGTCGTTTTCCCATTCGCTTCCGTGCATGCTAACGGAACCTTCGCGAACCGTACCGGTATCCTCGCTGTTCCATTCACCTTGTATCGATACGGACATTTCGCTCGGAGGTACGCTTTCGCTACCCTCTCGACTGAGAGACCCGGAAATTTTATTCTGATACCCGTTCGAACTCCTACGCGATTCTTCTTCTATTAATTGAGGTTCTTCGTAATCCGTTTCGTCGAAACTTTGATGAGGACTATCGGGTCCGCTCGTATCACCGGATGAATGTTCTTTTTCTTCATCTTCTTCTTCGAAATCTTGAGGTTTCATTTCTTTCGGTTGTATTAATTCGTTGGGTCTTTGTGGTAATTCTCTTGGAAAGTACCTGTCTATAGAACTTCTCCGACTTGGAGTTTCGGGTAGTCTTTTCCGATCGACCGAAGCTCTTCTTTCCATTGAAGGCTTCCTGTCGGGATAGTATGGCTTGTCGTCGTACGTGAATGTTTCTACGTGTGTTTCGGGTTGTGAAAAATTATTGGCATCTATTTTCATAACTCCTTTTATGTGTACCTGTTTGTCCATTTCGTTTTCGGGTTTATACGCTTTTAACTTCAGCTCTTTCAGCACAAACGACATTTTTTCTTTTACGTTTTCATCGGGTTGGTAAACTTCTTCCACTTCCATTATCTCCTTTTGTACTTGATTTTGTTTTTCTAATTCTTCCAATTTTCTTAATTCGTAACAATACCATTCGTCTTCGCTATCAATGCTGTCTTCGGTGCTTTGCCGCCTCGATGAAACACGAGACGTGCTTCTCCAAGAATGAGTGCTCCTGTTATCATCATCGCACTCACCAGAAGAACGATATCCCATCGGGATTTCCAAACTGACCTGGTGTCTAGTCATGACATGTCTTTGATTACCTTTCACGCCTTGCATCGAAGGACTTCCTTGTACATCTTCTTCAAAAATTTTTGATGGAATGTGCGCCGTCGGAATTCGCGATTGCTCCGATTTAATATTAAGAATTACGTTGTTGTTTGACGTTTCCGCATTTTCTTTTACATCCGGTGTTTCCGTGTGTTCTTCCGTTTCCTCAGTTTGTTGATTATATTTCTCCATAGGTGCGAGCGCGGGTTCAGATATTTCTTCAAAAGTTTTCTCGATGCTTTCTTTACTGTTTTCACTTTTTACGCTTTGATTACCGTCTTCCTGAGCTGACGTATCATCCAAAACCGTTGAAGATTGTCTTTGTCTAAATTTTCCTAAGGCTCTAGACACGGCAAACTCTCTAGGTGGGCCGGAGACGCTAACCTGCGAATATTTTCTAGCTCCTTCGCTCGTAACAGATTCGTCACTGCTACCAGTCGTACTTTTTTGATTTAATTTAATTTCTCCGACCGTCGGAAACAATGTTGATACGCTTGAAGGTACGTTTTCTTCTTCTAACTCGTTTTCAAATGATTCATCTGCAACCGGAGGTGTCGACGTGACAACTTCATTCGAATCTAGAGGAAAATTAGGTTCGTCAGATTGTTCAGCGTATTGTTGTGGAAAAACACTATCCTCACTTCTGCAAGATAGAGCGCTGAATCTTCCATTTCTTACACCGCTACTTCCCCATTCCATTTCGCTTTGTTCCGAATCCGATAGCGAATGGGAAGCGTGAACTTTTTTTTTGGCTTTTTGTATTATCCCTGAAACCGTACTTACCAAATGAATTTTGCTTACTTTCTTTTTCGATAACGTGTTAGACAATTGTTTTTGTAGTCTTCCTTTCAACGATGTTTTCGGTGACATTTTTATTTGTGACTCCCCTCTAAATTCTTCGGCTGGCAAAGAATTAGAACGATGCCTTTTGAAACGTAATTCCGGAAGCCAATTGCTCACAGAATTCATTGCAGATTTCAAACTTCCTGATTTTTTACTACTTTTTTTCGTTAATTTTTCAAAACCGTTACTGTCTTCTCTTATATTCGAAGCTATGGAAATGTAACCCGATTGAGAAACTATAACTCCATTTGTATCGTAAAATTGCACGTTGCCATATTTTTCGTTTGCCTCATTATTTTGATTTCTAATATCCAATTCCGAATTCCAGTCTCTTCTACTCCATTGGTAATCCCTAATAGGCATGCTTTCTTCTCCACGATATTGAGCCGATGGATCCATTGAACTTTTTTTTGTATACATTTCACCGTGTTCAGTATACTTATCATCGAAATCTTTTTTTTTATACGACGATGAAAAATAATTTTCGTTATCCATTGATCGACTTAACCATTGAGCAGAAGAATGCGTGTAGGTTGGCACGTTTTCTGGCATCGATATGTCACGAACGTTGGTGGGATAGTAAGTCAAAGCGTCCGTAATTTGAGCCGAAGGAAATGAGTTACGATAGGTGGACGACGTTTTATTATATCCATCGGAATTGTGGCCATATTCTGATTTAGTGCTTCCGGTTTTATTAATTAAAAATTGAATAGGAGTTGTTTTGGGTGTCGGATAAACACTTGTTACGATGGATTGACTTCTAGAGGTGCCCCGCTCCGAACCGGCCAGGTATTGCGATGAGGCCGATGAGCTGCTAAGGGTGTCACTTATCGGGTAAGACCCAATTAAATCGGGATAACCTAAATTGCTAACATTTATTGAATAATTGGAAGACCCACTTGCATAAGCAAAATTTTGAGGTTCTCTATGAGTAGTACCCGCGACAGAATAAATTGAAGGTTTTTCCGACCTCAATAAGTAATCGTTGCCCTCATTGATATTTTGATAATCGTGCAAACGTTGAGACTGTTTGCTGGAATTGGAGCTAATATCAGAATTAGGAGCTGGAGATGGAACGAAAGTTCCTGAGCTATCGTTTGTTATTAACAGTGAAGTATTGTCTAATCTGCTGCTGGCTTTGACGGTAGTAAACGCTGATAAATGATTACCACCAACGATCAATGACGAAGAAGGAGGGGGTGGAGGTACGGGTGATAAAGTTCTGCTGTAGGAATAAGGATCGTATTCTTGTTTGTAATTAAATTTAGATTTATGTTTTGGAGATAAGTTAAGGTGTGTGACTGATTGAGAACGTGAATGGGAATAGCATGGAACTCTACCGGAAAGCATTCCAGTATCGGTGAATAAACACGACGAAGCATTGGCAACTCTATTGCTTTTTGGAGATCCCGGACTTTTTTCCAAACTAGACCATCCTCCGCTCATTGACGATAAGCCCGAGTCGGATTTGGCTGCGGCTAAATTTGATGAAGTGGATTTAATAATGCGCTTGGGTGAAGTTTTTGGCGATTTTGGCAAATGAGGCGTTCGGGGAGTTAGTCTACCTTGTTGCTGATCAAGCGACAAGGACATAATTGACGTTGTTCCACCTCCTGAGTGATAAGGATCGACACAAGAAACTAAACTTTCTTCTACCGTTTTAAAAGCCATTACAAACACGTCTTTATCTTCCGGAGCGGGAGGAGGAGGACTGGTCGGACTCGGACTAGTCTGAAGTAAATCACTTCGCATGATATTCGATTTATATCCATCTTGTTTCGTTCTAACGCTAATTATTGATAAAGGAGGCGAAGTGCTTAATTTACCGCTGGACAAAGAATGAATGCTGGGTGAAACACAGGCCACCGATGAATAAGAAGCCGAAATGAGACCGCTTGATTCCAAATTGTAACCCAATCCCTGTAAATCGTGATGTTTCGGTGAAGACGTTGATGATCCGTAGGGATAATTTTGTAAATCAACGGTACGCTTCGGTGAACCGGTGGTTAACGTCCCGTAGGAATACGTATCAGAATTTATTACCCGTTTTGGTGAAAAATTTATTCCAGAATAACAAGTATAATTTTGTAAATCGGAGGCTCGTTTCGGAGAAGACACATCATTTTGCATTAAGCTCGATATTCCCCCAGAACAGGAGGTGTACGAAGAAGAAGAAGGAATCTCTGTCATTTTATTGTGATGCCTGGGAGAAAGTCCTGAATTACTAGAATACCCTGTCAAATTATTATCCATTTCTCCACCGGTATCGTGATATGAATCCAACGGCATCGTTTCCGTTCTAGGTTTTTGCTTGCTCGCCATATTTGCAAGCAATAGCATATCCGCAAGTCCCGCAGGCTCGTTACAGTAATTCCAATTTTCTATGTTTATATCATTTAACAGCGATTGCGTTTGGTCGTTTAGTATATCCGAATCATCCGGCCTGAAATTTTTATCACTCGATGATATCATTTCGGGTTTTTCCGCTTTTGATATTTGTATGTCACTGATGACGTGAGAAGTATTATCCTTGAGACAATTTTCCAATTCTTTTAAATGATTCGAATCTTTTTCCAATTTATCAGTCAGCCTGTCTAATTCGTGTAGTTTTTCAAGTGCAACTTGATCTATTGCATTCAGTCTTGACAATTGGGCTAAATCATCATCATCATCCTCTTTAACGCAAGAAATATTATCTCTGTAATCTTTATAATCCAACGCGGTGAAAACATCATTTTCTTTCGATTCTTTTGTCAATTCCGTCGTTATAATATCTCTTTTTGAATTGAGCGTTCCGTTTTCATCCCCTTCTTCGGATTCTTCCCATATCATTCCCAACTGAGAAGAATTTGCCATAGATAAAGGATTAGATTCGTAACCCGTTGTGAAATCATCCCTGTACGCTTTATTTAAATTTTTATAGAAAGTTTCGTTTGACAAATCCAAAACGTCTTCGAGTTGAAGTTCTTTTATTATTTCAGAGGCTTCGGCGGAAAGAGCTGAAGATCCGGGTAAATAAGTATTAGACCCTATAATATCCGTCATCAGAGTTTCCCTCGCACTATTTTCGGCTAATTTAAGAGCTTCTTGTAATGCATCGAGTTCGCTCGTGACTCCCGTCGTCATATCGTCTCCTTTCATCATCATCGTTCTTCTTTCATTCATTAATTCACCCGATTTTATATTGTCTTCATCATCTCCCCTTCCGAGCTCGTGATTACTCTGACGTTCGAAATTCGAATAAAATTCTAAGAGTTGTGTTATGACCGTTTGTTGTTCGTACAACAAACTCTCTAATTTTTCCAATCTCGTCCACATTTTAACATATTCCTGAGACAGTAAATCCAAAGCTCTCCAAGCGTATCTCAATTCCGTTTCCATCATGTTTAACCTCGTTCCAAGACGTTCCATGCATTCGTTAATGGCAACATCCGAATCTAAATTTAATATATTATCTAATGGTATGTCTGAATTTGGCGTGGCTACCATTTGCGGAGTCGTAGAATTTAAATTTTGATCCGTTGCGGGTGTGGCGTTTGCGTTGTTTGTCGTCGCGGTTGCCGTCGCCGTCGCCGTTTGCTTTAACGACTCCATATTTAACCGTTATATTATTATTATTATTATTATTATTTTTTCATCGCGTTTGTTATTAAATATAGAATTTTAAATTTTTCACGACTTTTTTTCATTTTTTTCATTTTGTGACAATTATCGACTAAAAGTTATTAAATTCATCATCATTATTTTTTATAAATCATTTTAAATGAAGTTATTATTTTTTTTTTTTATTAACAAAAAACAAAATGCAACATAGATATATCATAGTGTTCGAAACAACAATAAAAACAACAACAAAAACATTATTATTATTATTAACATTTAAACATATGAAAACGTGTTTTTTTTATTTATTTTAATTACGACGAACGTTTTTGTTTTTGTTTTATTTCGTTCGTAAGCTAAACATTTCTAAAAAAAAAAAAACAAACCAAATTTTTTGCACACGATTGTTACGCTTGTGATTTCCCCGCCCCCATTCACTCCCTCCATTTCCCATTTTTCCCCCAACCACCTCCACCCCCGTTATTTTGAATACGTCACATTCATTTCCGAAAATTTATAATTTAATTCTCCCCTTTCAATATTTAAAAAATATAATTATTATAATAATTTATTTTCGAATTATTTAATAAATAAATAAATTTAATAATAATAATAATAATAATAATAATAATAAAACGAATAAAATTTATTTAAATTAAATTAAATTATCATTTTCGTATTTTACGGTAGTAGAATTTTTTCTAACGAAAATAAAATAAAATAATAAATCAAATAAAAAAATAAATTTTCATGTAAATTCTGATAAAATATTTTTTTTTTAAATTAATAATAATAATAATAATAATAATAATAATAATAATAATGATGATGATGATGATGGCGACGGAAACAACTAGAAAAAAAACTCAGGTAGAAAATCCGGACGACCGGGCGAACGAATAAAAAAAAAAATTTACAAGTAAAATGTCAGAAGATGGTAAAGACGACGACGATAAAAATAAATTTTGTTTGTTACAAAACAAACGAAAAATATAACAAAAAAAATGATAATAATAATGATGATGATGATGATGATGATGATGATGATGATGATGATGATAATATTTAAAAATTTTTTATACGTTCCGAAAATTTTTTTTTTTTTTTGTAAAAATTTCGTTTCAGGTATAAAAATGAAGAAAGGTTAAAATGATAAAAAATATTTAAGAAAAAAAAAAAAAATTTCAATTTATTTTTTAGGCGCGATTAAAAATTTAATTAGGCGGGATTTAAATTTACAAAAATTTCCGACGGTTAAAATTTAGAAAAAATTGGAAAAATGGCGTTTTTAAAATAAAAATAATTTTTTCCTCATATTTCCCCTTATTAATCATTTATTACACTTCATTCCTTCCTTTCTGCCTTTCTTTCCCCTCCCTTCCCTCCCCATTTCCTCCCTCGAATCTCAGTCACAAAACTTTTTTTTTTTTTTAATAAAATAAAAATGGCGGCGATTAAGAAGAAAACATAAAACATAAAAAAGTCTCTAAAGTTTTTTTAGAAAAATATCAAATTCAAATTTTATTGTAAATATATAAATATATATGTGCGTGTGTGTGTAAAAAAAAAATCGAATGCTTTAATTCTTAGCAAAAAAAAGTTTCGTACGATTGAAATAAAGCAAAAAAAAAAAAATGGCGGAAAGAAAGAAAGAATATGGTAGAAAACGAGAAAAAAAAAAAAAAACTTTTCCGTGCAATCAAATTTGTCAATTTCTTTTCTTTTCTTTTTTCTTTTTTTTCGTTTTTTTATTGCTTTTAATATAGCGCTATAAAATAGATAGACTGACTTTATTTTTTTAAAATGAAAAAAAAAGCGCGCGAATTTTTTAAACGAAAAAAAAATTAAAAAAATTGTTTTTTTTTTTTTTTGTAATTTAAATTAAAATTAAAACTAAAAAAAAAAATTTTTTTTTTGCTGCGGTTAATTTTTGCGGGTTTTCTTCTAAATGTAAAAATTTTTCTTTTTTTTTTTTTTTGCTTTTGTTTTTTAATTTTTATTTCTTTTTAACGTTTGTTTAATTTCAAGTCATGAATAATAATAATAATAATAATTTTTTATTCTTTCACTTTTTTTTTTTCCTTCTTAAACCTCAATTCTAGAATAACAAACAACAACAACAACAACAACTACAAACAAAAAACTTTTTAAAAAAACAACAAGCGAAAAAATTTTTTTCTTTTAATTTTATTCCCCATTTAAATGAAAAGAAAAATGATGACGTCACACGATTTTAAAGTTTTTAAAAAAAATTTTTTTTTAGGCGCGTTTCTCCCGGGTTCAATTTCTAACGTCGTTCCCCTCTCCGCAAAACAATAATAATAATATTATTTTTCTATTTACACGTTTATATAAAAATTCAAAGGATTGATTTTCCTTTGGGGTAATTCAAATGTTTTTTTTTTTTTTCCTTTTAATAACGTTTAATGCGATTTCGATTCTGACGTTACAAAACGTTTTCGACTCACAAAAAATTTCTTCTTTCAATCGTCGTCGTCGTCATTTTGATTTTTTTTAAATGACGACGACGACGACGACGACGACGATGATAATAATAATAACGATCATTCATTATTTTAAATAAATAACGAATCCGATGATGATAATGATGATGATGATGATAACGATAGATTTTAACGTAATTAAACTTTTTTTTTTTTATTTTATTTTGACGTCTAGACGTCACCCAATCATTTTTATTTATTTTTTTTATTTTTAATTGGGTTCAACTGGAAAGCAGAAGAAGAAATAATAATAATAATAAAATCCAAACATTGTCCGACTTTGATTTTATTTTTCTCGATTTTTTTTTCATGGCTGTCGTAAAAAAAAAAATTCATTGCCAAAAGCGTTAATTATAAAGAAGAATAAGAAGATAAAAAAAATAACAAAAAACGACTTCGAATCACGAAGGACAAGAAAGAGAAAGGGAGAGAGGGGGGTGTGAGGGTAGAGAGGGTGAGAGAGAGAGAAAGTGAAATTGATAAAACGACAACAGCAACAGCGCAAAACAAAACGATTTGATAAAATAAAAAAATTACAACAAAAAAAAGAAAAAGTTTTTAAACAACAAAAAAAAAGAGCAAAAGATTTAAATAAATAAAAGAGAATAAATAAACTGGATAAAAAATAAATCATTTGATAAATTTATCTAAGGAAAAGTAATAATAATGATAAAAAGAAAGAAAGAAGAAGAAAGAAAAAAAAGAAAGAAAAAAAAAAGAAAAAACATAATTTTACGTCTAATCTCGTAATTTTAAAATCAGATTTTTTCTCTTTTTCTTTTTTTTTTCTTATTCGTAGCAAACATGATGATGATGATGATGAAAATCGTTTCAACAAAAAAAAATAAATGCGTGTATTAAATTAAAACCCGAAAACAGAAAAATTTTAAAAAACATTAACGACAGCAAAAAGGAACAAAAAAAAAAACAACAGAACGGAGAACGCATACGTGTAACGAATCATTTCGTTAAATTTTTGTTTTTCTATCGTTTTTTTCCGTAAAAAAAAAAAAAAAAAAAAACAAATCGATAAATCAATAAATCAATAAATCAATAATGAATTCCCATTTGTTAATTTCAAACGTTTAAATTTCCCCATTTCAATTTCCTGGAGTAAAAAAATTCTGGAGAACAAAAAAAAAAAAATTTTTGTAACATGCAAAGTTTATGTTATCTTTGTCAATTTATTTTTCTTTTCCCTTTTTTTTTTACTTTCTATCCCCTCATCCCTTCCCTTTTTTAATTTCCCCTCCCATCACCTTTATTCCTCTTATTCCATTTTCTCCTCTTTTCGAATTTTTCCTTTTTTTTTTTTTTTTTTTTTTTTAAGGAAAATTTAACAGGAAATCGATGTAAATGATAACAAAAAAAAAATTAATTACACACATATATGTTTGAAACTTCCCGCCATTTTTCCCCCCTTCCAAATAATAATAATAATAATAATAATAATAATAATTTATTACGTAATCGTAATAAAACTTGGAATAAGTTTTTATTTTTCTCCAAAAATAAATAAATAAATAAATAAAACGTTTTCCTTTTATTTTTTTTTTTCGTTTCCTTTCTTAAAACTTAATAATGAAAACTTTGAAAAAGTCAAAAAAAAAAAAAAAAACTTGCGGGGGGGAGGAGTAGTGAAGGTGCAAGTGGGGGCGGAGCGAAGGGAATAAAAATAAAGAAAAACTAATTCGAAATGCAAATTTTAACTTTGAGAAAGAAAAAGAGAGAAAGAGAAAAAAAAAAGAAAAAAGAACAACAGCAAAAGTTTATCTTGGGCTTTCCAAAAAAAAATAAAAAAAATAAATGCATTTATAAATAAATAAATAAATGAAAAACCACGAGAAAAGTTTTTTTTCTTTTTATTCCCCCCTCCCTTTTCTCCCCCCCTCAAAAAAAAAATCCTTGTGTCTATTTTAACGTTTTCCACCATTTTTATTTTTACTTTTTTTTACTCTAGGCTCTTACGCTTATCCTGCAACCTCATCTTTCATTCTCCCCCACCTCTCTTCCCCCCTCTCTCTCTCTCCTACTTTCTTCCCGATTTTTTTTTTTTCACCTTAACATTTTCAAAATATGTTTTTAGGTGAAAAATGACGTCATCGCATTCGACACAAAACGTTTCTATTAGAATATTCTTAATTTCGAATTATTACGTAACGATCGTTTATTTAATTTTTGTTTATTAAAAGTCACGTGATTTATTTTTTTTTTATTAAATAAAAAAAAATGAATTTCTAGAAAAATCTATAAATTTTTTTTCTTTTCCTTTTACTCTTTTTTTTTTCTCCAGGAGGATTAAAAAAGAAAAAAAAGTAAAAGAAAAAAAAAATTTTTTTTTTGCAATAAATTATTTTTTATTACTCTATGAAATTTAATTTTTTCTCTCTCTCTTTCTCTTTCTCGCTATCTTCTGATACTACTTTTACGAATTCATCTAATAAAAAAAAAAAAATTTTTTTTTTCCTTCTTTTTTTTTTTTTTTTTTTAAATATTTCATCATCGTGTTTTTTTTCTTTATGCTACTTTTCTTTTGCCCCGTTAAAAAAAAAGTAAACATTTCGTTACGTCACGACAGAAAAAAAAAAAAAAACATCAACTACTACTTGTTTAATTTCATTTTATTTTTTGCAACATTAAAAAAAAAAAAAAGAGTGGGTGGTGGAGAGAGAAAGAGAAAGAGAGAGAGAAGTGGGGGGAGGAAGGGAGAGAGATAGAAAATCGTAAATGTATAGGCAAACATAAAAGGGAAAGAAAAAAAAAAAAAATTAACGTTGAAGTGGTTAGCTTAACGCCATTTTTTTTTTTAGTCTCGCGTAATAAAAATACCGTAAGTTCAAATGATTTTTGTCACGGTATGTTTGTTGTTAAAGTAATAATATTATTTAGTAAAAAAAAAAAAAAAATTACCGTAATATTATGGCATTAATTAACGAAATTGATTCTGTTAATTTTCATCCCCGTCGCTCGTTAAAAAAAAAAAAAAAGAAAACAAAATTTTTTCAACCCTTCCCAATTTTTTTTTTTTTTTTTTTTTAAGTCCTCGACTTTTGCTTTATAATTTTCCCTGGTAAAAATTTAAGAGATTTTTCTCTAAAAATATATTTTTTTTCTCTCTCTCTCGCTATGTCTCTCTTTTCAACATGTTTTTTTTTAAGGGGGGGGGGGCCACCACCAAAAACCAACAAACAAACAAACAACGACAACAACGGGGGTTGTGGGGGGTGGGGGGGAAGAAAAAGAAAAAAAAAAATTTTTTTTTTTTTTTTTTCCTTTTTCGCTTTAGTTTAATAAAAAAAAAAAAAAAAAAAAAAAACATTTCGACTTGTCTATTTACACGACACATAATAATAGTAGTAGTGGTAGTAGTAAAAAAAAAAAAAAAAAAAAAAAACTAATGCTACCACGTTTTCTTTTATTTAATTTCGTTAAATTCTAGCACGTGCAAAATTTATTAAATTTTTTTTTCTTAAAAAATGTTTCGAACCAACCAAAAGCTATTGAAAAGAAAAGAATGAACGGGTCGAACGGGACGAACGGGTCGAACGGATTTTTAAAAAAAAATTTTCGCCGTTATTAAATTGTGTATAAAAAAAAAAGTGAGGGAAAAAAAGAAAATAATTCAAATTCCAAAATTTAACTTTCTAATTCGGCAACGATTCTCCAGGGATTTACACACAAACACACACCCGCACACACACACACACACACACACATACGAATATCCCACGATATGCAAATCCAGGAATTTTACTAAGACGAAAAATTTTCCAAAAACCTTTTTTTTTCTTCCCCTCTCCTCCCCTCCCCTCCCCTTCCCC
>NW_002987483.1:769047-770353 GCF_000006295.1 Pediculus humanus corporis | reverse complement strand
ATTTTTTTTTTTTTCACAACATTGAAAGTAGTAAAAGTAAACCTTGTATTAAATTAACTTTTTTTTTTTTTTTCTTTTGGAAAAACTTTCCAGTCGAAAAATCAATAAATTTTCTTTTTTTTGTTTTCCAGACTTTTCCATTTTCTCTCTCTCTCTCCCTTTCTCTCTTTCTCTATTCTATCGCATAAATCGCATACGTATATATATTTTTCCGTAAAAAAAAAAAAGAAAAATTCTTTTAATTACTGGAGTCCGCGTTTCGTCAAAAAATTAAATGATGATGATGATGATGATGATGATGATGATGATGATAATGATAATCCAATTCAAATCCTTCGGTCAAGTAAAATTCAATTTGTCTATCGTAAAAGAAAAATCGAAATGTAAACAAACAAATAAATAAATAAATAAAAACGTTTTCCAGGATTCGTGTGAGTGCGTTCGTGAGTGCGCGTGTGCTGGAACGAAACGTACACGTAAAAAAAAAATACGAGAGGGAGGGGAAGGAGGGGGGATTTAAATAAAAGGTCCTTTTTGAAAATCCAAAAAAAAAAAAAATCGTTCGAACGTGAAGAAAAAAAAATTTTCCTTTCTTTTCGTTGTTGTTGTTATTTTTGTTAAAATCGGGAAAAAAATAATATTTCCGGGATATGGAACATTGAATTTTTGAGGAAATAATCCCGAATTTCCAGAATTTTAAGATGAAGGAAAGAAAAGAAAAATTTTAAACAAACAACCGAATCATACGAAAAATATTCATACGCGTTATTTATAACTACTTAAGTAAAACATTTAAAAAAATCGAATTAATCGAATTTCGATTTTTCCAACCAACATCGTGTCAGAAGAAGATAAAAAATTTATAATAATAATAATATTTCGAATAAAATTTAAATTTTCTTTTCTTCATTATTAAATTTTATAGTTAAAATTAACAAAAAAAAAAAAAAAATCGATGAAAATTCCAAAACGAACGAACGAACAAATTCCTCCAGGATCATCTGTTTCCGGGAAAAAAACGAACCAGAGAGAATTATAAAACTATCATTTTTTACAAAAACAGTTAATAATCATAATAATAATTTCGATTATCGATTTCCCGGGGAAAAAACCGAAATAATAATAATAATAATAATGACAATAACTTTTTGTAAAATAAAAATTCCAGAAATTTTCCAGTAAAATTATAATTTATTGATTGATTGATTGTGTTCCGTAATTTGCATTAATTTTTCTTTTATCATCATCATCATTATTATCATTATTACTATTCGAATGTAAATTAAATTATCGATTTATTCAAATT
>NW_002987483.1:767368-768410 GCF_000006295.1 Pediculus humanus corporis | reverse complement strand
CCCTCCCCCCGAATCGATCGATTTATTGATTTTTCCATCTTTTAATAAATAAATACACGTATATGAATTTTTTATACTTGAAGATTTTTCACCCTTTCCCCTCCTCTCACTTTTTTTTTTTTTTCATAAATTTTAAATTTTTTTAACTTGAAAAAAGGGTTCAAGAGGTTTTCCGTGCCTGCGTGCCTGTGTGCGCGTGTGCGCATGCGCGGTCCTTCATTAAAAAATAAAATAAAACTCGTAATTCTTTTTTTGTATCCTCTTTCTGTATCTCCCCGTTCGATAACAAAAATAAAAATAAAATCACCACGCATAATTATTATCATCATCATCATCATCGTTATTAAAAACTTATTGAAACATACATATTTATATATTTTAGTTGAAAATAATAATAATGATAATAATAATAATAATAATAATAAATCTTGGGGAGAGAGAAAAAAAAAAGGTAAAATGATATAAATACTTGCAATATCCACAAGTAATAAATCATGAATTCGCACGCACACGCACGAGAGAAGAAAAAAAAAATTGGGGACGGGAGGAGAGGGGGCGGAGAGCGGGGTGGGAAAAGAGAAAATTTATATTTCCAGGTTTTTTTTTTTTTTAAAAAAAAAAAAAGGTATATAAAAAACCTTTTTTTACGTGGAAAAAGAAAGTCAAAAAAAAAAAAAAAAATTAATAACGTTAAAGCTGGAGAGAAAAGGATAAGAAGAAAAAAAAAAAAAAATTTCCCCCCCCCCCCGTTTTTTTTTTAATATCGAAAAAAAACTTTTCCCTTCCTTTTCCCCTACCTCTGCCCCTCCCCTTCTCCCTCTTTTTTATACCTGTTTAAAAAAATTACCGTAACGTGTAAGAGTAAGAAGAAAAAAGATTAAATTAATAATAATAACGTAATTTTTTTTTTAAAAAAAAAAAAAAAAAGGTTAAAAAAAAGGTTTTTCGTAATAATGATAATAATAATTATTATTATTATTTAAAACCGCGACCATTTTCTTAAATAATAATAATAATGATGATTTTTTAACGTTAAAAAAAA
>NW_002987483.1:758449-766677 GCF_000006295.1 Pediculus humanus corporis | reverse complement strand
AAACGAGAGGAAGGGAGGAAGAGGAATTTATTATTATTATTATTATTGTTTTTTCCTTTCCATTTTTTTTTTAATTTTAACCTTTTTGACCTTTTCGTCGACCTTTTTACTTTTTTTTAATTAAATTACTACGTAATGCGTAGTCGAATCTATTAAACGGTAAATTCTTTTTTTTTTTTTATTTGCTTATCCCAATTCGATTCCTTCCTCCCTTTTCCTTCCTACTGGAGAAAAATAATAATAAAAAAAAACACATTATCCCCTCCTTCCTCTTCCCTTCTCCCTTCTTTCTTATTTAATAATAATAATAATAATAATAAATAGTCGGGATAATAATAATAATAATAAGATGAAGAAGAAAAAAATTTTCGGACGAACTATGCGCGCATGTTATTAATGTGAAATACGTTTAAGAATTTCAAATAAGTTTTCTTTTTTTTGTTTCATAAAAATTTCTTTCGAAAATTTGGAAAGATGAAAAGAGAGAGACAGAGAGAGAGAGAGAGAAAGAGAGAGAGAGATGAATGAATGAGAAAAAAAACGCATTTAAATATCAAAGAGTAGCGAGAAGGCAGGAAAATCACAAAAAAAAAAAAAGGAAAATTTCAAGAAACAACAAATTCCCGTGTTGTCTCGTTTTAAATTAAAAATTCCTTCTTTTTTGTCATATATCCTGGAGAAAAATCAAATAATAATAATAATAATTAAAATAATGTTTTTTAATTACGTAGTTCATGTTTACAAAAAAATAAAACTGGAATTTTGGAGAAAGTAAAAATTTTTATAATATAACGAAAGGGAAAAACGAGGTTATTTCCTTGGAGATATTTGGCAACGTGGAGATTTTTTTCCTCTGGAAAAACCATCGTTTTCCCACAGATGCCTGTTGATTTATATATTTCTCCAGATGTTTACCACACGCAAACGCGCACGCACGCACGCACGCACACAGATATACGCATTGAAAAACATGAGAAACAACAACAACAACGACAACAAAGGATAGTTTATCGTCTGGAAATATATTTAAAATATTAAATAAAAAAAAACTGGAGTGGAAACAAACAACAAAAAACTGGAAAAACTGGAAAAACAAAAATCTATAATTTCGTATATAACCTACGAGGAAAAAACCTACAAAAAAGAAAAAAGAAAAGAAAAACGAGGAACAATGAAAAACCTTTTAAAAAAAAACTTTTTTTTTTTTTTTACCAACCGCCATCATCATAATCACTTAAAATTTTTATAGCGCTATAAATAATTTTTTTTTTCTTTTTTATCGTTATGATAATGATAATGTTAATAATAATAATAATTTCGATTCATAACAAATGTTATGTAATTATTAAAATTATTATTAAACAAAAAAATGAGAAAAATCATTTTTAAAACTATGAAAAAAAAATTTTTTTTTCGGAAAATGTGGAAAATCTTTTTTTATCATCATCATCATCATCGCGAGTATCAGGAATGAAAAACGTCATTGTCATCATTATTATTATTATTATTATTATTTTTTACAATATCCGCAAAATAATCGGATTTCAATTAAAAAAAAAAAAATTTATTTCCATTCGAATTTTCCAGTTTAGTATATAAATCTTTTTATGATTATTTTGGGACATTTTTAAATAAATTAAAATCCGTTATTAAGTAGAGAGAGGGATGCTGTGCAGAAGAGAGAGAGAGAAAGAGAGGAAGGGAGAGGGAGGGAAGATGAAAAAAGCTCGAAAAGCGTTTTACGATTTGCCATAAAGATAAAAAAAAAAGAAGGCAAATTCCCTTATAACACTTCGATTTCATTTTAAATTATCTCTAGAGAGAGAAAAAGAGAGAAAAAAAAAGAATGAGAGAGAGAGAGACAGAGAGAGAGAGAGAGAGAGAGAGAAATATTACCCGTAATTAGTGATTTTCCCTCCCCTTCCCCTTCTCCTTCCCGCCTCTTTCCTTCCCTCCTCTCCCTCCCACATCGATTCCTATCAAGGACTTTAATAAATGAAAATAATAATAATAGTAATGATAAAACTCCCATTTCTTTTTTCGGTTATAAAATACGTTTAATAGCAGAAGAAAAAAAAAAGCGCGCGTAAATTCGAATTCGACGTACTCTCTATATAATAAAATTCGATTGTATGAAATCTCTCGATAATATTTTTTTCATTTTGTATTTCCCTACTATATTATTTTTTATAGCGACGACGATATTAAAACGTAAAATAATAATAACAATAATAAATTTTCACTTTTTTTTTTTATTTTAATGACGTCATCACACAATACATTTACGCGAAATGTACGAATTAAAAATTGTAATCGTTCGTTATGTTATTTACAAGGCGATTTTTTTTTTTTTTAGTCGGGAAAATTTTTTATTCGTTTCGTTCTTTTCGTCTCCGTAAAAACCTTCTACTATTTTTTTATAGCTTTATAGTACTATAAAAAATAAAGAGAGAAAGAGAGAGAGAGAAATTTTTAAACGTTTTCATTTTAAATAATGAAAAAAATGTGTGAGTACGACGACGATACCGCACTCGAATAAAATTTTGACTATTTTCCCCTACCACATTTCGCTTATTTTTCTTTTGCTCCGGTTAAATAAATAAAAACGAATGATGGCAAATAACAAAACCGGAAATGACAACAAAACGAAAAAAATTTCTAAACGATTCTTTAATAAATATTTTTTTTAAAAAAAAAAAAAAGTAAATATATATAGAAAATCAATCAAAATTTTTAATTTTTCATATTTTTTTTCCTCCCAGATGTAAGGAGTAGTGGGGTAGAAGGGGGGAGGGGAGGTGGAAGGAGAAAGGAAACCAAAAAAAAAAAGATAAAAAAAATGACGAATGAGAAAAGAAGAAGAAGAAGAAGAAAAAATAAAACTAAGAATGATTGATTAGATTTTTTTTTTCTTTTTCGAAATAAAAGTAAAGAAAAAAATGTCAAAAAGTTAAAATTAAACAAAAAAAAAAAAAAAAGAAATTTCTTTTTTCTCTTTTTTTTTGGGGGGGGGGGGAGACGGAGAGGGAAGGGGCGGGTGAGGAGAGGAGGAGAGAGGAAAAGAGCTTTTAACCGAAACGTACCGAAAACTTAACGAAAACATTTAAACGAATTCGCGCAATAAAAAAAAAAAAAAATTTCCTTAACGTTAGTATATATATGAAATTTATATTATATGTAATTTTACATTCCCTTTTCTCTCTCTTTCTCTCTCTCTCTCTCTCTCTCATTTTTTTATTTATTCCTTTCTCCAGAGATTAAAAAAAAAAAAACGAACCTGGAACTTTTTTATTAACGTATAAAAAAAAAAATAACGTATCAATTCATTTTTTCTTTTAATATTAATAATAATAATTCGTTTCATTCGCAACAAAATAAGGGCAAGGGGGAGAAAAATATTTTTATAATAAAAGGTTTTTGACCGGAAATTGATGGTGGGAATTGGGGGGGAGAGGAGGGGAGAGGAGGGGAGAGGAAAAGTGTAAAAGGGTAGAAAATTAAAAAGGTTCACGACAAGCTCATGGAGTCTTTTTTTTTTCCATAATTTTTTCCTCGTGAAGTTTTCCTTTTTCCCCCTCACATCCCTACAACCTTTCAACCCCTTAACATCATTAATTCACTTTTAACTTACGGCAACATTCGAACGAAACACGTTTTCATCTAATCCATTTTACCGGAAACCAACCCGCAAAAAAAAAAAAAAAATTTTTTTTTATGTTTGTTTTTTTACTCTATGAATTTTTCATAGATTAAATATAAATCTGTCATAAATTCAACAGTATTAAAATTAAATTAATAAAATAGAAAATAATAAAATAATAATAATAAAGAAAAAAGGGAAAACCTGTTGCCTTTTTTAGATTTGACACTGTTGTAAGATTTTCATTTTTTTTAATAAATTTGTTTTTCCAGTAACAAATAACCCCTCCCCCCCAAAAAAAAAACAAAGGAAAAGAAAATAGTTAAACTTAACTGGAAAACTTAAAAAAAAAAAATTTTTTTTTTTTGTATTTAAATTAAACCGTGAGAAAGAAAATTACAAAGTTTTTTTTTTGGTGAGAGGAGGGAGGAGGGGGTAATAGCCGGGGCGGGGGAAAAAAAGTTTCACTCGAAAAAAAAAAAATTTTTCTCAAATTTTCATCTTTTCTCGTTGATCAATTTTTCCTTTTCTGGTTTTCAATTTCTTTTTTTTTTTTTAAATATTAATAATAATAATTAAATAATAATAATAATAATAAATAATAATAACAGAGAGAGAGAAAGAGAGAGAATGAAAGAAAAACAACCCGCGATTGATATTCAAATCAAATTTAATTCGTAAATTATTATCATCATCATCTTCATCGATACTGAATTGAATGTGGAAAGGGGAGAGGGAGTGCGAGGTATTTAATCAGGGGGAAAGAAAAAATAAAAAACTTATCATCATCATCATCATAATTTCCACCTGGAGGGAAAACAAAATAATTTAAAAAATTTTTAAATGAATCTGATTAACGAAATAGGAGTTTGCTTATATAAAATAGGTCGTAACGCGATATTATCTCGAATTTTCATTTTTCCAACTATTTTAGAAAACTTTTCCGAGGCACTAATAATAATAATAATAATAATAATAACGAAATGAGAACAACATAAAGAAGACGGAAAAACGAAAAGGCAAATCTTGTTTCAACCTGAGCGAGCTCGACAAGGTTGTGAGTCTCACTTTTCCTGTTCAAGGCCACTCCAGGCTCACTCGAGCCCAGGAGTACAGGATAAAACTTGTTTCCATCGAATAAAATGGCCGTCTCGGTGAGACTTACAAGAATTTTTGTGACGTCATAGACTACAACAAGACGAAACCTATTCATCAAGCATGCATCAACATCACTGATATTCAAACATTTATTCCTTAGGGATCGAAACTTGGATTAAATGTTAAAAAAACCTCCGACAAACATTATATCGTGATCATGAGTGAAAATGATAATAATAATAATAATTTTCGTTTCAAAAGTCAGACGAACAAACAAACAAACAAATTTTCCAGAAAACGAAATAACTTGATAACAACCAAATAATTTATAAGAAATATGCGGCGATTGTATTAAATTGAACACAACAACGCGACAACAATCAACAGGTTCTAATGGTTAAATAATTCTAATTCTAATAATAATAATAATAAAATGCTTTTAACCCGAATGTGTCAGGAGAGGAAGGGAGGGAGAAAGGGGTGAAGGGGTGTGTGTGTGTGTGTGTGTGTGTGTAGGAAAAGGGGAAGAAAAAAATAATAAAAATAATAAAAAATTATGGAAAAACATTTTTCACGCTACCAAAAAAAAAAAAAAACGCAAAAAAAAAAAAAATTTTTCTCCAGTTTTTAAAATTATCATCATCATCATCATCAACATTATTAATACCATCATTACGTAGACAAATTATTATTATTATTATTATTATCATTTTTTTTTATTTAAATTGATAAAATTTTTTTTAAAGAAAATGTAAAATTCCATTAATTTTTTTTTTTTATTTTCCGAACCCTCCAAAACGTTTTTCCAGAAAAACATTTTCTGGAAAAAGAAAAAAAATAATAATTCTCCAGAAAATTTGTAATTTATATGATAATTTCTTATGTGTGTGTGTAACGCACACGCACACACATAAAAAAAAAAAAGATTTTACTATGCATGACGAAGAAAAACATTTATTTTATATCATATCCGGTTTTTTTTTAAAAAAATTTTCTTTCTCTCTTTCTTTCTATTTACATAAACCGGAAGTTGTTATAATAAAAATTAAAAATTCATATTAAAACTATATGTATAGAATAGAATAGAAAAAAAAAAAAACCACTTTAAATAATTGGTCGTTTGACAGTAACGACAACTCTCATTTTTCTGAACAAAAAAAGGAAAAATGAAAACGCGCCGAACAATTTTCCACCCATTATGCGTATGTGCGTAATTCAAATACGTCATCATTTTTACGCACACGCACTTTAATATTTAAAAAATGAAATGAACGAACGAACGAACGAAAAGAAAAAAATAATGATGATAGTCGTCATCGTCCACACCCTCATCATTCCTCCCCATCATCTCCGCCCCCATCGTCATCATCATCATCGATATTAATATTTCAAAAATCTATTATTCGTAAAAAATTATTATTATTATTATTATTAAATAAAACCATCATCGATTGAAAATTAAATTACTCCGCAACGAAAAAAATAAGTATAATAATAATGATAATAATTAAATAAGGACGTATGAAATGCCGCCGGAAGAAAAGCGCGCGAGAGAGAGAGAGAGAGAAAATCAACGAAGCAGAAAACTTAAAACTTATTTGTTGTTGTTGTTGTTGTTGGTTTGTTTTTTTGGAGAGAGAGAAAATAAAAATAAAAATTCGGACATTTTTAAAAAAAGGAAAAAAAGTTTTCCAGTTAAACTAAATTTCAAGTTAATTAAAAAGTTTTGCGTTTTAAACAAAGATGATGATAATGATAATGATAATAATGATAATAATTTTTTTTTAGATAATTAATATTTTTTTTTTTTGGCAAATAAATAATTTATCTACTAGATTTAAAAAGTTTTCTTAGCTTTTTAAGCTTTCGTTTGTATTTGAAGAAAAAAAAAAATGAAACGTGGCAACAAGTTTTCAAAAATTTTATCATTGTTGAAAATGTGAAAACAAACAAACAAACAAACAAACAAACAGAACAGAAACGAAACGAAAGAATTTTTTTTTTTTTAAATACTAAAAATTTTTTTAAAAATTATTTTTATTTAATTTTCTCGGGGTTTTCCTTTTTTTTCCTTTTTTTCCTTTTTTCCTTTTTTTGGCTAAAATTTGAAATAAATTTGAAATAAAATGTCGTGTAATTAATTTTCAACTTTCCCCCCCCCCCCAAAAAAAAAAAAAAAACGGTCGGAAATAAATTTTTTTTTTTTTATTTCGTTTGTTCGTTTGTTTGTTTGTTTCACTATTTTCTTTTTATTTTAAAGTGTTTTTTAAACGTGAAATTTTTTTTTCAAGCTTTTTCACATTTTATCGATTTCAAATTTTTTTTCTTTTTTAGGCTTTAATAAAAAAAAAAAACTTTCCTTCTATGTGTGCCAAAAAAAAAAAAAAATTGTCCAACAGGAAATCGATAAAAATTCGATGGACGGATATAAAAAAAAATAAAAAACGAAAACAATAAAATAATAATAATGATAATATAAAATTGTATGCCCCCCCCCAAAAAAAAAAAAAAATGAAAAATTATCATCATCATCATCATCAGATACTTTTTTTATATATATACAAAATATCCTCTCATCTCGAGCACATTCACCCAGTTTTTCATTTGTTTTTCTTTCTCCCGCCCCGCCCCCCCGCCTCGCCTTGCCTCCCCTCGCCGCTTCCCCTCCCCTCCTCTCCTCTTCAACCATTTCCGACGCGTTTTCCTAACATCCTTCGGTTTTTTTTTTTTTTTCAAACTCGAAATAAAAAAAAAAAAAAAAAAAAAATACGAATTTTTATTATCATCATCATCATTATTATTTTTTTCACCGCGGAAAATTTGCCGAAAGGAAAAAGGGATCGAAGGGAGGGGGCGGATGAAAGGAATGGTGGAGGAAGAGGAGGGGAGGAGTGCAGGCGTATGTAAAATCCGAGAGAATATATTAATAATTTTTTTTTTCTTTTTCGAGGGGGAGGGAGAAAGGGCGGGAGGAGGGCGGGATAGAGAGGAAGGGAGGGAGGGAGGGAGTCGAAATTTGTAAAAAAAATTATTATCATTATTATTAATAATTTGTTGTTAAATAAAATGAAAATTTATATCACGTCAACCCTACGATGGAGTACATATAAATTTTATTTTTTTTATTTTAAAAATTTATTATGGGTAACGAGGAGGATAACAACAGCAACAGCAACAACAACAACAACAACACCGGGAACGACGACGGCGATGACAACAACAACAGCAACAGCAAAAAGAGGATAACGGAAGTGAAAGAAGTGAAAATGACCGAAACGACGACGGTTAATTTTATACCGCGAGAGAGTGTAAACTCAATTTTTTTTTTTTTTCACTTTTTACCCTCGACCTCGATCCTTTTCCCCCCACACGAACACCCCCCCCTCTCGCCCCCCTTCGACCTTCGTAACCACCCCCCCGTGAAAAAATAACAAATAAATAAATAAATCATCATCGAATTCAACTTAGTTAAAAATTATATCATTTAAAA
>NW_002987483.1:726420-758008 GCF_000006295.1 Pediculus humanus corporis | reverse complement strand
TATTTTATGCGTTTATTAACCCGGTCTATCTGGGACTGAAGTGTTGCGGGAAACGTGGCTCGGATCTTTTGCGAAGGGTGATTCTCTTTGCGTCGACTTTTCGCGCAACCCCCTATCGATCTTATATTTTGCTCCTCAACAAATATTATATATATATATATATATATATTTTTTTTTTTTTTTCATTTTATTTTCCCTCGTTTTCTTTCTTTCTTCCTTTTCTTTTTTCACCATTTTATTTATTTATTTATATATATTATTTATGCGTGTGTGAGTGTTTATACGTGCGCGTAAAGGTGTTGCGAATAGGGGATGAAAGTGGTGGTGAAAAAGGGTACGCGTGTGAATAAAACCTAATTTTTTTCTATGTATATTTGACCCCAAAGTTGCGATCTTTGAAATTTTTAAAATTTTTTTCCGGATGCGGGGAGGGGAGGAAGGGAAAAAGGGGGGTGAAAGGGTAGGGTAGGGAAAAAAATTAAACTGGATTGTTTGTTTTTTTTTTAAGGGGATCCGAAAAAATCAAAATTTTAACGATTTGCAAAATGAAAAAAACGAAAATAATCTCTTGGGTGTAAATTTGAATATTTTTCTTTTTTTAGGAAAAATAAAATAAGAATTGGAAAATTACTTTTCTTTTTTTTTGGGGGGGGGGAAACGAAAAGAATCAAAAAGGAATTGAAAAGGAAAGAAAATGGAAAATCAGTTTTCCAATACGGGGAGGGAAAAAGGAAAATGGAAAGGAAAGAAATTATTTTATACAATAATGACCGACTTAAAACTTATTGTTAATTAATTTTTTAAAAACTTTCCACCGTGTTTTTCCTTTTCCCCCCTCCTCTCCCCATCTTCCTCCTTCCCAACACGATTTACAACAACGGAGACAAAAAACGATTTTCTTCCCGACTTAACGCCAGTGACAAATTTTATTAGCGTGACCTTTGACCCTATTATACCTTTTTAAAAAAAATCACCGCACATGCAAAAAAAAAGAAAATTTTTCTTCGACGAACGTTTTCCTTACACCCCCCCCTCCCCCTCCCCTCCCCGTAATAATTTTATTGATAAAACTTCATTAAATAAAATTTAATCATCATCATCATATTTGAAATATTTCCCTCAAACAGAATTACCAACCCTTCGTTTTTTTTTTTTTTTTTCAAACGGCTCATTGAACTCATTAAAAAAAAATGTAACGATAATAATAATAATAATGATAATGATAATGATAATAATAATAATAATAATAAAATCCACGATATTTTTTTTTTTTTGTTAAATTTTAATCAATTTATCTCAACGCCACAACATTTTTTTTTTTTTTGGAACGTCAACCACCGGAGAACATTTTCCAGTCAAATCAGTTAAAAAACACGTGATTATTATTATTATTATTAAAAAGGTCAACGTTGTTTCCAGATAAAAAAAATTTTTTTTTTAAATCCGACAACCTTTTCCCGGGTATTTTCCGTCAATTTTTAATAATAATAATAATTTTTTCGTTCGTACCTCGAAGGTAAATTTATAAAATCGGGTTTTCACACTTTATTATAATTTTTTTTTTTTTTTTTTTTGTAAATCGAATAAAAAAGACTAAAAAGACTAAAAAGAAAAAAAATGTCGTCTGCTAGATATGTTGGAATCGAGATTAAATAAATAAATAAATAATTTTTTTTTTATTTTTTGCTCTACATTTTCGGTTTTAATTTCATTTCCGGCAACTTTCCCTTTTCCTTTTCCTTTGCATCCGCGCATTCCGACCATTTTTCTCATTTCAAACATTTCTTACGCATCCACACGCACACTCACGCACTCTCACGCACTTTCACGCACTTTCAATTTTTTTTTTATCGCAATAAGTCGGTTGACAGACAGACACACACAAACAAAAAATATGTTAAAACAAATAAAGAAAAAAAAAAGTAATTTGTGTGGGTGTGTGGTGCGCGTTCACGAAAAGGTGACATTTTTTCTTCTGCTTTTTTTTATTTTTTTCGATTTGTCACGACATTTTTACGTTTTTCCTTTATAAAATAAATTGTTACGACCTTACCTGTCAGAGATGAAATGAAGATTTTTTTTCTTTTTTTTTTTTCTCTCGTGCGGTTTCGAATCAAATATCCGGATAAATAATAATGATAATATGAATCTTTCTTACTTACCTAAAAATAAAAATAACAACAATGATAATAATAATAATAAAACTAATAATAATAATAATAGTGACAGCAAAAGAAAAAAAAAGAAAAAAAAAGGATTTTAATTGACCACACACACACGTGGGCACGTTAATTTGTTTTCCCTTTTCTTTTCTCTTTTTTTCTTTTTATTACGTAATTTCAATATGGCGTCGTGATTTTAATTGTTTACATAATAATAATAATAATAATATATTGTAAATAAAGATATTAGAGTCCGTTATTATTTGTCGATGGAAATCGTACGTGCAACGTAAAATTATTTACTCGCGGTTTGAAAAAAATTTTCTCCCTCTTTTCCCTTTCCTCCCCGGAAAATTTATTCAAATTTATTTAAATTCATTATTTACGTATTTATATTATGTAACCGTTATAATAATAATAATAATGATTATCGTATGTAACGTATAATATATATATATAATATTGTTGCGTGAATTATGAAATATGCATACATACACTTTTGACGTTTATTAGATTTTGCCTTTTATTCAAAACGTGACACGTTTTCGGTATATTTATTTATTTTCCTCCCCTTTCCCCTCCCTCCCCCCCAATTTATTAAAATTCATTACGTGATAATGATGATGATGATGAAGTTAATAATGATTTTTTACTCTACTCTCTTAAACCGTCATAAAATAAATAAATAAATAAAAGCGTCAAATAAAAAATAAAAATAAAAAAAATAAAAAAAATGATTAATAATAATAATAATAATAATAATAATAATAATAATAATAATAATAATATTGTTATGAAAATTTAAATAAAATTTTTTTTTTAGTAATCATAATGATGATGATAAAAATAATAACCTGCCGTTGTCGTCGTCGTCGTCTGCTGCCACATATGAGAAAATAAATTTTTTTTTAATTTATTTTTTTTTTCTCCTATTTTTAACCAACATTATTATTATTATTTATTTTTTTCCATTCCCCTCCTCCCTCCCTTCCCCCCGTTTTCGAGTAAACTTTTTTTTTTCTATTCTTTTCCATTCTTTTCTTTTCTTTTCTTCCCTCGTACAAAAAAAAAAAAGAGAAAAATTTATTATTAACGAGAATATAGAAGTTCGTTAAAAAAAAAGAAAAAAAAGGAAAAATGCACTTCGGGTTTTTTGTTTTTTTTTTTTTTTTTTTATTACTTTCCTTCGTGATTTAAGAGTTTATAAAAAAAAAAAAAAAAAAAAAAAAAAGGAAGAAAAATTCTTTTAATTTATTTTTAATATAAACTAAAATTTATGAACGTTTCCTAAATTGTAAGAAGAAGAGTTTAGAAGAAAAAAAAAGTAAAAAAAAAAGTTTTTCTTAAAAAAAAAAAAACGATTTGAACTTTTCTCGCTTTTTTTTTTTTACTTAAATAAATTATAGAAAACATTGAAAATTATTATTTACGTATGTTTATAAAATGACGATTACGAATAATAATAATAATAATAATAATCGTAGAAGTAAATAAAAAAAGGAGGGGGGGGAATAAGAGAGAGAGAGAAACAGAAAATGGAGGAGAAAGTCAGTCGGTGTCAAAAGTTGAACGATAACAAATCGTAAATGAATTAAAAAATAATTCTCTGCGGTGAGACGGGGAGAGGGGAAACTTAATTTTCCGATAAGAAATTAAAAAAAAAAAATTTAACATGATTACGTTAGAGTTCGTACACGCACACGGACACGCACGTGAGGTACCGTCGGGCGATAAGGTGGACAAACAAAGAAAATGGAAAAATTCAAAAGACGAAATCCCATAAGACGAAACGAAAAGGACGCGATGAGAATAGGAGGGAAAGAGAAGGGGAGGGGGTAAAACCGGAAACCGGAAAAGTTTTAGAAAATACACGACATCCGGTCATATTTATCAGATTAAAAAATCTTACCCAGATTGTTTTTTTTTCTTTCCCCCCCCCCCCCAAAAAAAAAAAATCATTATCATCATTTAATATTTATTTACCAAATGATGATAATAACGCCTTTTTATTATTATTAATATTAAACAAATCGAATTTTCAATAGCAGACGACGTTATCAATTTCGAATCATAGAGTAAAAAACAAACAAAAATTTCCATTTCCTTTTTTTTTCTTTAATTAAAATTCCCGCGTTTTAAAACGCAAAAGAGAGAAAAAAATTAATTTTTACATTTTATTCCGCGGCAGCCATTTTGAAAATTTCATTTTAATGTAATTTTAATAATGATAATAAATAATAATAATAATAATAATAATAATAATAATAGTAGTAGTAACGATAATTATTATTTATAGCTTATTTATTTGTCATTTAATAACCGTCATTAAGTTCAATTATAATATTCATATATATGGGAAAAAGGAAAACTAATTTAAAACTTTTTTTTTTAATAATCATTTGGAAAATTTGATAGGGAAAAATAATGATGATAATGATAATGATAATAATAAACACACGTGATAAAAACTCTGAGGTATTCGTTTCCGTTTTGTTTTTTAACAAACACATACATAAAATAAATCATTTTGTTTTGTTTTGTTTTTTGAAAAATCGTCTTCGAAACACGTAAATTTTTTTTTTTTTTTTCGTCTAGTGACACGTCGTTTATAATTTTAAAAAAAAAATAATAATAACAAAAACCGAATAAATTTATCGTAGTCGTTATCATCGCCTTTTTTTTTTCAAATTAAAAATTTTTAAACTTTTTATTAAAAATAATAATAATAGTTTGTAAAAAAAAATATTCGTTATTATTATTAAAAAGGGGGCAGGGCGGGGGGAGGGGATTTAAAAGTTACAGTACGCGAACGTTCGTTTATAGAAAGAAAAAAAAGGAAAAAAGGAAAAAAGGAAAGGAAAAAAGGGATCCCACCAATAATGTGAGAGAAGAGGTCAAGGATTTTCTTTTTTCTTTTAAATCGGTGTAAAAAGCCATGAAAAATTTATTTTCTGCGACATCTGCGGAAACCCTTTAAAAGCTTTATAAACCAGATCGATTTCTAACCTTTTTTTTTTTTTTTTTTTTCGTTAAAAAAAATTATTTATTTTTCTTTCTCTCCTGTCGCTTTTCCCCCCTCGACTTTGTCTCGTTAACTACCACAAACAAAAAATAAAATAATAATAATAATAATAATAACGATGACGATCGACGACGATGACGATGACGACGTCACTTTTTTTTTTATTATTAACTCGATTACATCGTTTAAAAATAAAAAAATTATTTAACTCATTGTTTAATCATCATTATTATTATTATTACCATCATCATCGTCATCATCATTATCATTATTAACTAAATAATAGATTTTTTTTTTTTTGTTTTTGTCTTCCCGCTGTCGTTTTTGTTGTTTTTCCTTTTTTTGTAAATAATCCGGTTTAAAAATACGATCGAGCATGCGTCGTAAAAACAAAAAAATTTAAACAAAAACCGACGACGATAATAATAATAATAATAATAATTTTATAAATAATTTTTTTTTTTTTTTTACCCGTTTTCGTGACCGATTTTTAAATGTTGCGACACGCGAACCACAACACACGCACACGCACACGCACACACGCACGTGGTTATTATTTTTTGTTTTTGTTATGGAAAAAAGTTGATCGACAGAATTTTTAGCCTTTGAATAATTTAAATTTTGATTTATTTTTGACAAATTTAATCGTTAACGTAATTTATTACGAAAGGTGAAGGGGAGGACGGGGGGAGAGTGGAAAGATGGCGTGGCGTGGCGTGGCAGAAGAAAGGCGGTCCGTCCGTCCGTACGTCCGTGTTTATAATTGTTATTATGTAAAATAAAAAATTCATAATTTTTTAAATTTTTAACAGAGTTCAAACCGGAAGTGAATTTCTTTTGTTTTACGACGACAGTTACGATAAACATTTATGATGAAGGTTAACAACTTACATAAATATTTGCATAGAGTTGATGAGTCGAATTATGTTGTTTGATTATTCTAGAAAGTCTTTCCGTTCTTTGACTACCGGATAAAGGCACTTGTGTCATTTTTTTTATTCCGTTAATATTTCCGGCGGCGGCGGCGGCGGCGCTATTATCGGCGAATTGTTTCGAATATTTTTTGGCGGTGACAACATCTGATTTAATAAAAGAACCCGACGAATCCGCGTCGTCCATATTATTGTTGTTGTTGTTGTTCGAACCCGGTTCTTTTGTTCGGGTGACATCGTCACCCGAAATATTTCTCACAATGTGTTGCATTATTATATTTTCCGTAAATGCCACACCGCATTTTCTTTTCCTGTTTCCTGTTTTCATCAATTTGTCATCGTACTTTTCGTCGGATTTAGTTTTTTCTTCGGCACCGTCGTCGTCGTCGTCGCCGTATGTTTTGACATACGTTGTTGTTTTTTTTTTCCTTGTGACCGTCGTCAACGGCACGGTTTTTGCAATTATGGATTCCGTAACGATTCCCGAATTCACTCCGAAACGTTTCAAATTCATAAAATCTCCGATGCTACCCCGTAAATTATCTGATTTTTGCATGTGTCGCATGTAATGAGCCTGGGGACTGTTCGGCGTCGAAATTGATCCGTTTTCGTATGGCTTACTCGTGACGGTCAGCGAAATATCTGACGCCTTCTCTTTCAGAAGACCTTCAATTTTATCCATATCAGACATGCTCGACCTTCGTCGGTTCCTCAATTTATTTAAATTTTCAACGCTCGAACGACCGTACGACCCGATATTATCCGAGGTCGTCATCATTTTTTTTTTCCCGATTATGTTTTCCTCGCTTAGGTAGTTTTTCAAATTTAAACCTCCTTCATTATTATTATTATTATTATTACCAACGTCGTAATTACCGTTATCGGTTTCTGTTAAATTATTAAAAGACGATTTGAGTGATAATAATCCGGTACGTAATGGAAACAATAGAGCCCATTCGGTTGTACGTTGAGAATTTAACCCATCCACATCATCCATTATTATTATTATTACTTTTCGTAGGGGGGGGGGATATTTTAAAATTGAATTACATCAAAAAAAAAAAAAGGGGGGGGTTTATTTTCCGTACGTTTAAAATCTAATTAAATTTCTATAAATATCCTTCTCAATAAATAAAGAAAAAAAAAATTTATAAATCACGCACACATAATAATAATAATTAATAATAATAATAATAATAATAATAAATTTGACGATTTTTTTTAAAAGGCTAAAAATCAAAATTTTTAATAAAGTTTTAAAACAACCACTTGTTGATAGCAGACAGAAAAAAAAACACTCGCGAAAAATAATTAATAAAATATATGCAGCACGTTTGAAAAAAAAAAAAAAATTTTATATTTTTTCCCTCCCCCTCCCTTCCTCTCTCTTCCTCTCTCACTCTTTTAATTAAATAACACAAAACTTTAAAACTTTTATTATTATTATTATTATTATTATTATTATTTATAACTTTTAACTTGTGTAATTTCGATTCGTGCTCAAATATAACCGCGCAAAAAATCAAAACAACAAAATTTTACGATTTTCCGTCACTAATTACGCTATGACGATGATAATAATGATGATGATAAAAACACGTTTAAACTAAACCGAACGAAATTTAATAATAATAATAATATTTTTAACCGGAAAGTGTCATTATCACACTAACCGACCGACATTTAATAAATAAATAAAAAAAATTATCAAAAAGAAGAAGGAGAAAGAGAAAAAACGAATGAAAGACGAATAAAAAACCCGCATTTTTATCTATTTTTCCTTGTCGTAATTATTATTATTATTATTATTATTATTATTATTATTATTATTATTATTATTATTATTATTATTATTATGGGATAGTAATTAATTTTTGTTTTTTTTTGTGAAATTAATTTTCCCTCCCTTCCTCTTCCTCCACTCCCCACTTCCCACTCCCTTTTCCTCCCTCCTCCTACTCGCCCCTCCCGAATAAAAAAAAAAAGTTACGGTAATTAAACATTATACGACATGAATCGCGCATCTGTTTAAAAAATGGTGCCAGGTATTTTTGCCACGAATTAAAATTCGTGACACGACGTTTTTTTTTTTTTGTAAAAACGACATTGACGCTGTGGTTTTGTTTTGTTTTTTTTTTTTTTTCAAAAGGTTAAAAATTTTCTCTCGCTATCGTTTTTTAAATAATTTTTAAAAAAATTTTCTATTCGATTCGTTTTCCTCCCTCCCCCCAAAAAAAACAAACAACAAACAAGATAACTTTTAATTTAATTATTAATTCGTATATATACGTGTACAAATCAATTGCCGTGATTAAAATCCCGCCTCTCCCCCCCCCCAAAAAAAAAGTTTTAGTTTAGTTTCAGTTTAGTTTAGTAGCCAATAATTAATAAATCAAATTTAATCGTTACGTCGTTCGGTGGTGCGGAGGGGGAGGGAGAGAGGGTAAAGTGGTTAAAGAAAAAAGATTTTAAAATGAAAAATAATAATAATAATAATAATAATACGTCATAAATTATTTGACTTCTGTGTCTGTTTTTTGGTAGGAAAAAAAAAATGGCGGAAAAGAAATTAAAGTAAAAATAAACAACTTTAAAAATAATTCGAGTGTGGAAAACGGAAACCGATACGATAATAAAAATCACCGTGGGAGAATACACACACGCGCACGCACACACTCACATCGACACCATTTTGAAAAATGTTTGTAAAAAAAAAAAAAAAAAAAAAATTTTCCGGAAGGAGCCAAAAAATTTTATACGGAAAATCAAATTTCTTAAAAAAGTTTACGTACGAAAAGAAAAGAAAAACGTTCAAATATTTATTATTATTAGTGTAGTCGTCGTCGTCATCACCTTATCGAAATCGTTAATTAATAATTATCGGACGTGTCAGGAGAAAAGGCAAAAAAAAAATTTCGACTTTTTTTCCCCCCTCCCATTTCATTAATTGAAATCACACTAAGTAAAACAAATACAATTAAGTTTCACGTCGTGAAAACCTTTTCTTTTCGTCCTTCCTTCCCCCCCCTCCTCCCCTCCCTTCCCTTCCTTCTCTTAACCCCGAACTTGTTTTTTTTTCTTCTCCCACGTTCCTAATTTAATCAATCCAATATATATTCGGTGACATCATTCGAACTCCATAGAAATGTTTTAATTTAATTTTTCCCTTTTTTTTTCGTTTCTTAAGTAAAATAATGTATTTCTTTATTCGATGCTTTCCTTTATCTATCTAACGCCACGACAAATTTTTTTTTTCTCTCAATTTTTTTTTTTTTTTTTTTTTGGGAAGTTTTCCGAGTCGAATATACGAAATAACAAATACAATTAAAAATCGAAAAATTTTAATAAAATAAAAATTTCCCACGATTATCATCATCATCATCATCATCATCATTATTATTATCATCATCATTATTATTATTACTATTATCATTATTATTATTATTATTATTATTAAATTTCATAAATAAAGTTTACGATTTCTTAATAAAAAATATAAAAAAAATTTTTTTAACAATCGAAACGCGAATTAAATTCTTTCTATATATGAGGGAAAAAAAATGAAAGAAAATTTTCTCTTTCTTTTTTGTTCGAATCAAATAACATTTTCTTTTTCTTTCTTTCCCCCTCCCCTTCTCCTCCTCCTCCTCTCTCCCTTCCCCTCGCGACCCCCAATGTTCCATTTCAGATTTCTATTCATTCCAAAATAAAAAAATAAAAACCAAAAGATTCCGCGTGAAAACATTAAAAAAAAAAAAAAACTACCTCAAACAGTTTTTAAATTTTTTTTTTTTCAGTTGGCAATCGTGAAATAAAAACAAACAAACAAACAAACAGCAGTAGCAACATAACCAACGGCAACAGTCACAAGTCACACACACACACAGGCAACTATTGTTTCCAAAAAACGCGCGCCTTTATTATTATTATTATTTCAGCATTAAAAAAAAAAATTTAAATTTTTCATGCCCCATTTAACAAAAAGAAATGATAATGATAATAATGATAATAATAATAATAATAACTTTTTTCGCTTTTTTTTTTTTATTAAAAAGTCTTAAAAGCCATTTGCGAGTCAAATTTTTTTTTTTTTTTTTTTACTTTCCTACTTTTTATATATTAATGCAAAAAATAATTTACGGCGTTAATCTTTTCGCTAAAAAAAACAAACAAAACAAACAAAACGAAACAAACACAAACTTTTTTTTTCTTTTTTTTTTTTTATAAAAAAACATGCGAAAAAAATTTTAACGATAATAATAATAATGAGAAGAAGAAAATTTAAGGCCGCGAAACCGCGCGTCATTGCCAATTTGTAAAAAAAATACCTCTCGCGTTTTTTTTTTTTAAATAAATAAATAATATTATTATTATTATTAGTAGCAGTGGCAGTAGAATAATAATAACAATCGATCACAAAAAAAAGATAAATTATTTTAAACGTTCAATCAATTTCAAACTATCCGAACGTAATAAAGTATGTGTGATAACGTTTAGAAGAAAGAGAAACAGGAAACGACGTTGCTCGCACATGATCAGGAGCTTTTGAGGAAATCCCTCCATCCCCCCAGTCAACCCCCCTTCCCCCGAACGTAAAATTAAACTTCTTGACGAATTTTCGAACGTAAATATAGAGCGTGCGAATTTATATACTAACGCAAACACACACACACACACACACACACACACATACATAGCGCTATAATAGGAAAAACGTGTCATTAGTAAGTCGTACAACAACAAGTAACAAACAAGAAAATCGTTTGGAAAACACAAAGAAAAGCGCGGCGTTTAACCCCCAAAAAAATTTATTATTACGATATTTAACGTTTATCGTAAATGGATTTAAAGTGGTGAGGAGGAGGGGAAAGAGGGAGGGAGGAGAGAAAGAGAGGGGGAGAAAGGGAGGGGAGGGAGAGAGGGAGGGGCTTATCGAAAAATAAGCTTTTCTTTTTTTTTTTTTTTTTTACACCGTCACGAAAAGGAAGTCGAAATTTATTATAAAGCGTAAATTTTTTTCTTTTTTTTTCGAAAACGATTCGAAAAAGGTCGGGGAAAAAGAATGAAAGTGGATAAAATAAAAAGAGAGAGAGAGAGAGAGGGGTAGAGAGAAGAGAGAGGGAAAGGGAAGAGGGATGAAATAAAGGACGAAAAAAAAAAAAGCGTGAAAAATGAAATTGGAAAATTATCGTTGACGACGTGTCAGGTGAAATCGCTTTCACCGGAAAAACAAAAAAAAAAAAAAAAAAAAAAGAAAATTATTTACGGACGTTGTATATATGCATATTGCAAAAAGGGTCGAACGTGTGTAAAGAAAATTTTTTTTTCTTATAAATTTTCCCGCCCTTTTTTTTTAATTTATTTTTTTCTTTAACCACGTTTTTTTTTTTTTTTTTAAAAAAAAAAAAAAAATTAAGTTTTGTTTTTAATGCGTTTGTTGTAATTTTGACCGATTCTAAAAAATCCTTTAAAAAAAAAAAAAAAAAAAAAAAATTTCTTTTCTAAAATTCTATTCTAGTTACACGAAAATTCCATTAACCCCGGGAGATTGGAAAAATTTCCAATCAACATAAAATTTTGTTTCCGTTTGTTATTTATTTATTTTTTTTAATAACTCAACCGTTTTTTTTTTTTTTTTTTTTTTTTTTAAATTTACTTTTTAGAATAAATTTAAAAATCATCAATGTTTTTTTTTTAAGTGGAAAAACTATTGGTGATAATATTGGTGATAATAATAATAATAATAATAAAAACTGTCTAAACCCACGTATAATTTTTTTTTTTTTTCGTCAAGGTTCATCCTGTATAATTTTCAAGATCGGTTCATTAGAATATGTGGGTCGTGAAAATCTAAATTATTATTATTATTTTTTTTTTTTTTTGGTGTCGATTCATTTCCTGTTTTCGTTTGTTTGTTTGTTTGTTTTGTTTTTTTCCTTATCATTAACGACAATGATAGGTTTGACCTAGTTAACTAATTGCTAATTATAACGTTTTTAAAAATTACACGAAAAATTGATTTGCAATTTTTTTTAAATATTTTTTTTCTGTTTTTTTCGTTTGTCTGTTGCGTTTGTTTATTGCGTTTGTTTGTTTGTTGCGTTTGTTATTTAAAAGAAAAAAAAAAAAGAAAAGAAACTTACATTTATCTGTTGAACAACTATGTTGTACGCTCTGTGCCATCTTTCCTTTGCTGTATACTTTCGCCTTTCCGGTACGGGTACTTTCATTGATTCTTCCGGTTCGACTTCGAAACATATCGGTTTGTCATCTTCCGGTAGTAGCGAAGGCTCGTTCGGTACTTCTTCCTCTTCGATACCTTCTAAATCTACGTTTGGTTGTTTTTGTATTGCCGGAGGAGAAGTCGGATAGTCTTTGGCAATATCACGATCGACATCGTTCGGATGATACGGTTCGATTAAACTGTTATCGTGCCCGCTACCGCGTTTCCGAAAACCGTCCATGTGATTCGATTCCATCATGCCGTGCCGTAAAGCGTCCGGTACGCTTACCCGCGCGTTATCGTACCTGTTGTCCATGACAGGGGAAGAGGGTTCGCTTATCATACTCGAATGTCGCATAATTGGGTCTTTGTCGCAACTTTCCAAACTGTCTTGTTGCCTTAAATACCCTCGATTGCTGTAATCTGATCTTTTACCTTCGGATTCTACCGTATCCTGATGCCTTAAGTAACCCGTTTTTTTAGAAAACGAAGAATTGTCAGCATTTCGCGCTCGTTCCTTTCGAAGTTCCGATTCCAGTTGATCAAGTTCGCTGACGGGTTGTAAGTCTCCCTCTTTAGAAAAACCATCTTTCTCTTCATTCTCGTAATAATCTCTTTCATCGAAATCGTAATATTTATCTTGATTTTCAAAATATTCTTCTTCTTTTCTGTCGGAATATTCAGGCTCTTCAGGTATTATGTAATCTTGAACTTGATTATCGTAATAATTTTGATTACTTTTAAAACCATGTTCACTTTCTACTGAATCCTGTTGTTTTAAACTTCCTCTTTTTGATACGGTAGATATTTGATTTTCAATGGTTTTATGATCTTGCGGTGTGTGCTGTGACTCTTGATGTAATCGTTGTTGCTGTAGTAGTAGTTCTTGTTCTTGTTGTTCTTGAAATAGTTGTTGTTCCTGTTGTTGATGTTGTAACATTTGTTGTTCTTGTTGTTGCTGTAATTGTTGCTGATATTGTAGTTGTTGTTGTTGTTGTTGTTGATGTAATTGTTGCTGTTGTAATTGTTGGTTTTGCTGCTGCTGCTGTTGAGTTTTTTGTTGTCTATTGATATTTTGGACGGTATTATTTACAGCGTTTGATATTGAACTGAAAAATCCTTTTGTGACATTCATTGCCGCCAACGCTGGATTTGTCAACAGATTTGGTTGGTCCCTTGAGCGTTGATCTGGCTTCTGAGTTTGTTGCTGCTGTACATTTTGTGATGCAGACTTGGTTAGTTGACCAAAGAGTCCGCCTAAGACGCCTGTTGATGGCTGCTGCTGTTGTTGTTGCTGCGATTGTTGTTGTTGTTGTTGATAATGATGATGCTGCTGTAGCTCACGTTGAGATTGTGCCTGCGGTGTTAGCGTTTCTGATTGTTGCAATAAAGGCTTCGGTGGTTCGAATTTATAATCGTAACCAGGATCGACTGAAGAATATTCAGCGTTTCCTTTTTGTAAAGGTATAGACGAACAAATACTATCGACAGCAGTTTCAAAACTTTCGTCACGTAATTCATCGTCTCTACTTTCTAACGAATCCGTATTTTGTTGAACAAACGGACTGTTTGCTCTCCTATCTAAAAACTCTTTGTGCTTTTGTCCTCCGCGAACATCCGTTACATCAGTCTCATAATAATTTTTTAAATTATCCTCTTGAAAGTAATTAGGCGCGTAATATTTATCTTGGGAATTTTGATTTTGAATATTTTGATATTGCTCGGATGAATCTCCGACATCTTGATGATGATAAGCGTGGTCGGAAACATTTTGATAGTTATCAATTACTTCCGGATAATTTTCCTTATTTTCATAATTATCAAACTTTTCGGTGGTTTCATAATTTGTATTATAATTTTCACTATTTCTAACATCAGTCGAGTAACCACCACCACCACCACCAAACTTTTCATTCAATAAATTATCGCTACTAACATACGCATAATTATAATTTTCGTTAAACGTTCTCGAATCGTAAAAATCATTTTGTTCGTAGTCGGCGGATGTTGTTCTTGATACCGGAGCACTTACGCGTTGCTTATTAATAGCTGCCATGGGATTGGGTAATTGTCTTATGGGTGTTTGAGGCAATGAAACGGATGATGTTTTATTTCTCGAAACGGCTCTTATTTGAGGAAGAGTTCTTTTTTTATGCGGATGAACAGGGGTTGACACCGGTGACGCAGCGTTCACGACGGTGGAACCCGTAAGATTATAATCACTATAATAATAATTGTAATTTTCAGCACTTTCCCAAACGGTACCACTTTCATTCGACTGCCATCCGGTTGCCGATCCGTAATTTTCACTCGATTGACGTTGCTGTTTTAATAATTTCCGCCTCGCAGCCGCCGTAGTACTCATGGTACTACCACCGTTTCCATCCACCGTTTCGATTTCCCGACCATCATCTTTCACAAACGAAAAAAAAAAATTTTAATTGAAATTGAAACGTGATAATAATAATGATTTATATTAATTACCTCTTTGAGCGTTATAGTAAGCGTTATTTTGACTAGAATTTGAGTATACGTTAGCAGGTAATATTTTGGAAGAACGCCTTTTATTTACACGATTCTGGCAACTATTTGAATACATATCTGTATAATTACGTGGTTGAGAGTAATATCCCCCAGAATCCCATTGTTTATCTTCCTCTTCCTCGCCGTACCTTTAAAAATAATAATAATTAATTAATCATTTCATGTAAATAACAATTATAATAATCGTTTTATCTCAATCACCTTTCATTTTGATAACCGTAATCTTCATTATAATATTCGGTATAATTTTGAGCACCGTAATTTTGATATTGTTCCGGTTTTGTTCCCGTATTACTACCATAATATTGCTGCTGCTGCTGCTGCTGCTGCCCTGAATAATATTGATCATCGTATAAAGTTGTTTGTCTTTCTAAACTCGGTCGTCGACTGGCTTCTACAAAAAAAAATTTATTATTTTTTTTTTATCACGTAAAAATGAAAAGAAAATTTTCCCGATGACTCCAAACCCACCCCACCTTACCTCTTTTCCGTCGTATGCTATTCGGTTGTGAAGAATTTGATGACCAATGGGTTTGATTATAACCGGACAAATATTGATTATCGTACCATCCTTGACTATGGAGGGGGTGGGGGGCGAGAAAAAAAATAAAAAAAAAAAAACTTTTTAAATTAAAGTAAAAGAAAAAAAAAAAAGAAAAAAAAATTTTTTTTTTGTTGTTTCATTCATTTTTACCTTTCATCCGATTCCCAATTTTTTCTTCGTCTTCATTTTATTATAAAACCACCCCCGCCCCCGCCCCCCAAAAAAAAGAAAATAAATAAATAAATTCCAAACTTTTATTAAGTTTTTAAATAAATAAATAAATAAAAATTTTTTTTTTCTTTTTTTCCTCTTTTTTTTGTACCTTGAATATTCTTTGAAATTTCTCGGTCTGCTGTTGTAATATAACGGCTCCCCATCACCTTCATTGTAATTTCTATAACTCTGTTGATGATATGAATAATTTTGCGCGCTACATCCTCCTTGCTGATAAGAATTATTTGTGATTAAATGATTGTTCCCCTAAAAAACAGAAAAAAAATTTTCTATTTAATCCCATTCGATGCGATTAATAATAATAATAATAATAATAATAATAAACAAAAAGCGAGAGAGAAAAACTTTTTCCCCCTTGAAGAAACTTTTCCGCAACAATTTTTTTTTTAATTCGAAAAATTTGTTTTATTATTATTATCCACCATTAAACACGACAAGGCTACTTGTCGGAGTTTTTTAAGTATTTATCCGAGGTTTCTACCCGATTCCTTAGGGACAAATACTCGAATTTCGGTGGTGCCACTTATTATAAGATAGCACCACATCAATTCTTGAAGGTCTTCCTGAGTCCGTCTTTTTCGATGGGAACGATTTGTCTCCTGAACTGGGCTCCGGTGACTAACATCTTTGGAGTGGCCAGGGTCAGAAGCAGTGAAATTCACGTTCTCGTCGAGCTGCCTCAGGTCGACAGTAGAACAAGATTTTGTTTTTGGTTCTTACTTTGTCTTGTTCTCATTTTTTTTGCTCTTTTTAAGCCAACAGCACGTGGCGTTCTCAAACGGTCACCCATCCAAGTTTGCACCACGCCCGATGCTGCTTAACTTCGGTGATCGTACGGGAACCGGTGTGACCAGCACGCTATGGCCGTTGGCTTATTATTATTATTATTATTATTATTATTATTAGTTAACCAATTCATTAACAACTCGGGTAATTTTCCACTTTGCTTTTAGTTAATAGTCACGCCACGTTCAGGTGTCAGTCAAGTAATAATAAATTAACTAATTTTTTCTAACGGAATTCTTAACAAAAAAAAAAAGCAAGAAAACGTGGCGGCGGCCATTTTTGAAGAAAAAGAAGAAGGAAAAGAATAAACAAAATAAAAATTTTCTTTTTTTATATAATAACGTTTTTATTTTATTTTATTTTATTTTAAAACTTATTCAAAAAGTTTTTTCTTTCTTATTACGAGAACGTCATTTTAATATTAACGCCATCGTCGTCGTAAAAAAAAAAAAAAAAAAAAAAACTAAATTATCTAATGCGTAGGTAAATTTCTTATCATCGCTATATTTAAATTATTTTATATCATAATAATTGGCCATAAAACTCCTTACGCCGCTAAACTGATATAAGTGAATTACATGCAACGTTTCGTGCTTTGATTTTTATATTCGTATGTATTAAAAAAAAAAAAAAAAAAAAAGTCATACTTGCAAAAAAAAAGATAAATTTATAATAAATTAATTGTTTCAAAACTTTTTGTCACGTGACTATGTGTATACGTATGTATAAAACCCACGTTTGTTGCGTACAAACTCGAGCGAATTTTTCTATAAACCTTTGATTGATAATCAAAAAAATTTTACAAACGATATTAATGATGATGATGAACTCGAGAGGGGCGGAAGGTGGGCGAAAATAAAAACAAACATGTACGAAATAAATACAAGTGCAAAGGCGTAAAATAATAATAATAATACGACGTGACGTCAATCATCCCCCGCAATTTTCCCGTTTTTCCTTCTTTCGAAAACTTTTTAAATTTCGAATTTCCCCCCCTCCCTTCCCGCCCTTCCGGGTTTTTCCTTTTTAACTCACCCCCCTTCCGTCTAAACTCAGAAATCAAAAAAGAAATTGTCCTTCTTTTTAACTTTTTGAGGGTTGTCGTTCGTAAAAAAAAAAAAAAATTTTTTTTTTTTTAAATAAATATTAACAAATTACCTGAATGTGTACCTGACCAGGTATTTCATCCCTTTCGTATGAATTTTCACGGCTCGTTTCCAGGGATCTATCTGGAGTTCTCATGAGTTGAGCAGCCGATCTAAACTGACTTGCAGACGAATTGGGATGTTGTCCGATTGGATAATTTAAATCGCTCGTGTAATCGCTATCTTCCGAATACCCGGCTGAAATTTATTATTAATATTATTATTATTATTATTATTATTATTATTACTCACGCAGTTTTCCCGATTGAAAAATAATAATAATAATAATAATATTGAAAATTCCGATTCCGATACGATTTCTTTTGAAAATTTTAAAGTAATGGTTATAAATAATATATTTTTAAAAATTTTCAAACAAATATAAAAACAAAAAGTGAAAAGAGGAAGAGAGAAAGAGAGAGACAAAGAAAACGAGAGTGGGGGAAGAGAGGGGGAAGGGGAAGAAGATGGAGGAAAATTGAATCGGGAAAGAAAATTGACGCATTAGAGAAAAAAAAAAAAAAAAAAAAAAAAAAAAAAGTAATTAAGTTTTTATAGGTCATCCTTTAAATAAAAATAATTATTATTCCGTCTTTTTTTTTCCATCCCCCCCTTCTAGAATGTTCTACAAAGGCAAAAAAAAAAAAAATTATTTTATTTTATTTCACATTTAATTTTATTTAAATAATTTTTAACTTGAATCCTATCCCGTTTTCCTGTCTCCTAGAGAAAAACAAAACAAAAAAATTTTCTTTTTTCCCCCTATTGTTTCAAATTCATTTTTTAACCGAAATAAAAAATTTTCCTTTTTTATTATTATTATTATTATTATATTTTTCCAGTGAAAGTTTTAACGAAAAACCTTTTTCTCATTTGTACACATTTTTTTTTTTTTTTGACAATCGCACATCAGTTTAGATACATGTCAACTCCTTCCGGTTTTTATTTTTATTTTTATTTTTATTCAAAAGTTATTTTATATAGTTTTAAATTATTAAAACTTTTCAATAAATTTTAACGTAAAAAAGTTTTTGTTTTTAACTACGATGTGATATTCTCCATTTTTTTATATTAAATTTAAATCGATTTATCGAATCAGATACGAATAAGTTAATAAATAAATAAATAAATAAATAAATAAATGATTGCTTACAATGGCCGAAAAACATGTGCTGTCTTCTAACTTGTTCATCCTGACTCATTATTGTTGAATTCAGTCTTTCTAATTTTCTCTGCAAGGCATCACCAACGGTATTTTCCGCATCTGTTAACAAATAATAATAATAATAATAATAATAATCAATAATTTTTCATCATACGAAACGTGATAGATAGATACAGGGGAGATCTATGATGATAGGATATGAAATAGTAGGATAAAAAAAAATAGAATAAAATAAAATAAATTTTTCCATATAAAAATAATCGTATGAGTTATATAAGTTAAGTTAAACACGTGTTACATAAGTTAAACATGTGTTTAACACGTGGTAATCGTACCATTATACCATAAAATCCCTTTTTTTACAAAATGGACTTTAATTATAAATAAATAAATTCGACGACAAATTTTTTTATATATAAAAATTAAATATCGATTTCATTTCGTAATATAAATAAATAAAATTAAAAGTTTCAAATCTTTAAAAAAACAAATTCAACGTGTCACTAGAAAAAAAAAAATTATATATATATTTATATTCGCACTTTTCCGTTCTCGTTATTCTTGCATGCGAGAGCCAAAATATAAAAAAAAAAACCCGCATACGAAAAAAAAAAAAAAAAAACATGAGATTAATTATTCAAATTCCCCTCCCCCTCCCCTCCCCGTACTCCCATCCATCCACACTTTTAACCCCCATCGAATTTATATGTATACGTACACCCTATTTTACCCCCTTGATTCAGGGGGTAAACCTTTTCCATATAAAAAAAAAAAACAAAAAACCGTAAGGCACATGCGAAATGTAGAAATAGGAAAAAAAATATCACGGATTGTATAATTTTCGTTTTTTTTCCATTGTCGTTTCGATAAAGTGTCAAAAGAAAAAAAGCAGACGATATTTATTTACGTAGGGATTTTTTTCCCCGTGCTAAAAAAAATAAATAAATAAATAAAAACAAATTAATTCGTTTTAAATAATGGAAACTTTTTTTTTTTTTTTTGCTTTTCTTTTCGAAGAAAATTACGATTGGAAATTTAAAAAAAAAAAAAAAATTTAATATTTTTCTTCCAATGTTGGCAATTCCGATTTTATAAATAAATAAATTAAAAAACTTTTCGAGAAAAATTTTTTTTTATTTATTTTTTTCAATAATTAATAACTGATAACTTACAAAAAAAAAAAAAAAACAAACGAAAGGACACGAAACAACACGAAAAAACACGAAGGTCGTCATATTTTAAAAAAATCATAAAAGGAAAAAAAATTTTTTTTCTCCTCCATTTTTAAAATTTAAAAAAAGTTAACACTCGCGGGGAGAAAAGTGGGGAGAAAGTTCGAAAAGAGAGAAAAACATAAGAACGAAAGTGAAAAACAAAATCAATTTTCAATGTAACAAATTTATTTTATGACGTCATTAAATTTCGTTTATATCATTTTCGCGCAATGATTATTACGAACCTGATAATATTAATAATAATAATAACAATTTATTAAATTTTTTTTTTTTTGCTTAAAGTGCCACAAATTTAAGGCAACAGCAACAACAACAACAACCACAACGGGAGCAATATTTTATAAAAAGAAAACCGAAAACCGAAAGGAAAAAAAAAAATTTTTTTTTTTTTTAATTTTATGGTTGTTTAAATCCAGTCGAACAAACAAAAGAAAAGGTTTTTTACGGTTTAACAACTCGCCCACTCTTCAATTTTATTTTTTTTTTAATTTTCTTCTTCCACTTTTTTGTGGGAGTCATCGTCCTAAACTAGGTACCAGAGAATCCGGCGGAAAATTCTTTTTTTAAAATCCTTTTAATGCTTTCCAACGCATTCGTCACATATAATTTACAACGAAACCTTTTCTTTTATGCGTTATAATAAATTTTTCGACCGTTTTTTTTTAAAAAAAAAAAACATTTTTAATTATCGCCCCCCTCCCCCGTTTGTTTCGTTTGTTTGTTTGTCTGTTTGTTTTTATATAAATTTTTTAAAAGCTTTAAAAAAATAAAAAATCCGTGAAAATTGAAAGTTCGGAAAAACGAGGGGGCTGTAAATTAAAATTATTTCCTTTTTTTTACGCAAAATAAAATAAAATTAATTGCGTGTGTGCGTGCGTGCGTGAGGGGGAGAGGGGAGAGGGTGAAGGGAAAAAGACAGAAAAAAATTTGTGGAAAATCAATAAAAACCGATAGAGGAGAAAATGGAAAACAACAACGAAAACCGACGGATTCGACGACGACGAAGTAATTAAAAAACTTTTTAAAAAAATTGTCGTGGAAGAAGAAAAACTAAAAAAACTAAACTATTAATCGGTATTATTATTATTATTAATATTGCTGCTGCTGTTGCTGTTGCTACTACTACTACGTGTTTCGTGTGTGTGTGTGTGTTTTTTATTAATAATAAAAATTAATCCGTTAAAATATTATGTTGATGATGATAATAATAATAATAATAATATTGTGCAAAATTGCAGTCTATTTTTATCATTTGTACGAAGAGGCAAAAATATATATACATATATATATATAAAAGTGTAAAAATAGAATAATAATAATAATAATAATATTGCGTCAGACAAAAAATAAAAAAAAATTGAATTGTAAATTCAGGAACTGAAGCCATATTGGAATTAATTTTAGATTTTTTTTCCTTTTCCTTTTTTTCCTTTTTTTTCTTTTCCTTTTTTTATTCTGGCTTTTTCAGTTCCTAAAAAAAAAATTGAAAAGTGAATAGAAAGAATAAAAAAAAAAAATTTAATTTCGTGCCATTCCCATTCTTTAATTCAGTGAAGAGAATTTTTTTTTTGTGCGTGGGTTGTGTTGCGTTACCTCTGCCTGACCATTGATCAGGTAGATTCTGTTGACCGAGTGGGAGCCAATCAGTGTTGTCATCATCCCCCAAAGATCTCGGTTCGCTTCTTCTTCTCCCTCTTGTTCTTGTTCTTTGGGTATCGGATGTAAGCAAACATTTCCAACCCGAAGGTGGATCGTAGCGTCCTAAATAAAATCATCAAAATCGTTTCGTACAAACAACAAAAAAAAAATTTTTTTTCGAAATAATTATCATTATTATGTCAATTTTCCATCCATCCTTTCCCCCTTCGTTCTTCCATCCTTCCTTCCATTCTCCTTCCCATTCTCCCTCCCATTCTCCCAGCCATTCTTCCTTCCTTCCATCCTCCCTCCCATTCTCCCACCCATTCTTCCTTCCTTCCATCCTCCCTCCCATTCTTCCTCCCATTCTTCCTTCCTTCCATCCTTCCTTCCTTCCTTCCTTCCATCTTTCCTTCCAACCATCCATCCATCCTTCCTTCCATCCTTTCTTCCTTCCTCCCCTCCCAATAATTTTTTAAAATACTATACGTACATATGTAAATACACATCGATATTTAAATTTAATAATAATAATAATAATAACAATAATAAAAGTTCAGAAAGGAAAAAAGAAGGGGGGGGGTTTAAAAAATGCATGAAAAATAATGGAGGGAAAACTTTTTTTTTTTTTTTTTAAAGGGAATGCGGCGGGAAAATTTTCCCGGATCAGGAAAAGGGATCAATAAATATTTTAATTGCTCTCAAGTTAATATTTCTCCCCTCCCCTTCCCCTTCCCCTCCACCCCCTCATTTTTTTTACATACATAAAATCGACATTAATAATTTTTTTTTTTTGTACGCGCGTGTGAGGATCCCAAAGGTTGGAAACGTTGGAGGACATTTTTTTCCTTTTTTTTTTTTTTTTTTTTTTTTTTTCTATTCACTTGATTAATTTTCAAAATTTTAATAACGTATTTATTACGGTAATAATTTTTCTGTCTTTTTTACACCGACAAATAATAATAATAATAAGAATAATAATAATAATAAAAATTAACAAATATTTAAACATGTGATATTTATGGCTAAAAAAAAAACAATACGAATTCCTCATTTCCCGCCAAAAAAACGAACCGTGGGAAAATTTTGAAAGTAATTTAAATTTAAATTGATTCGTTTTATCATATGATTTTAATGAGTAACTAATTTCTTTTTATAAAAAAATTTTTTTCCCGTACGTTTCCGTTGTGTGGTGATAGTGGCGGTGGTGGTAAAACAATTTTTTTTTCTAGAACGTTCTAGAAAAAATTACGTTTTATGCATTTTTATATAATCGTTTCACTCTCTCTCTCTCTCTCTCTCTCTCTCTCTCTCTCTCTCTCTTTCCTTCCCCTTCCTTCCAGTAATATTGTCAATTAAAAGTTTTTAATTAAAAAAAAGGGAAAGTAGCCTTAAACTCCGTTTTTACAAAAAAAAAAAAAAAAAAATTTAAATTATTTTCCTTTGAAATCATTCCGACATTTTTTTTTTTTTTACTATTCATTACAAATTGTAATCGTAGTGTGAAAATATTGTAAAAGGAAAAAAAAATCCGGTTTTTAAACAATGAAAAATCTACAGAACGAAAAAAAAAAAAAAAAAAAAAAGAAAAATCAACGCGTTAAAAAACATGTTGTAATAAAAAATAATTCAAATGAATTTATCCGCGGCGTTGCATGTTTTCCTTTTTTTTTTTTTTTTTCCTACGTATAGCAGACGACAATTAAGGTCTTTTATTTATTTATTTATTTATTTATTTATTCATCTTAATTTTAAACGGTTACCGCAAACGCGTTAACGTAATTTTCAACTTACGACCTACCTTTCACCCCGGGTGTAAGTAATTGGTAATTTTAAAAACAAAAATGGCGTCGCATAAAAGTGAAAAATTTTTTTTTTTTTTTTTGTTTCTCGTTTCCGGTAATCATCGAACGATCCGTTATTAAAATTAGTTTTTTTAAAAATAATAATAATAATAATAATAATAATTTTTTCTTTTCCCCCCATCGTTTTCCGTTGTTAATGATCGTTTATTTCCGTTTTTACACAATTTTTTTTAAACCTTTTTCCTCTAATGCTTATTTTTTTTTTTTTTTTTTTATAAATTATTCGATGTAAATGAAAAGAAAAATAATAATAATAATAATAATAATAATAATAATAATAATAATAATAAAACTCGTATGAATTTTTCTTTCTACTGCTTCTTGAGAACCTTTTTTCAAATGATTTGACGTTTGAAGAAAAAAGAAAAAAAAAAAAATTAAATTAAAAATGAAAATAATTGTGAAAAAAAAAAAACCTTTTGAGGAAAACTCAACGATATGAAAACAAAACGATATGAAAAAAAAAAAATTATTATTATTATTATCATCATTACTTTTTATTGTTTTATTATTATTATTATTTATTTATTTATTTATTTAATTGTGCGATGAAAACCATTTCCTTCGTTTTTCAATTTTTTTTTTTATAAATCAGGTTGTTCAAAAAAAAAAAAATTAAATTCAAAGTGGATGTAAATGAATGTAAATGAATGGGTGTTCAAATGTTAATGTAAAACGATGCAATAATAATAATAATAATAACAATAATAATAATGATGATGATAATAAAATCGATACCACGAGGAAATAACAATATGTATCAAACAAGTGGGTAAAAAAAATTTAAAAAAGAAAAAATGGGGAGAATAATAATGTCATCACATTGAGTTAGTCTAGTAAATGTCAGTACACTTTAAACGAAACGTGGCACGAGACAATCATAAAAATAATACAATATAATACCTAATAAATGTTATATTATTAACGAACGATACCTACCGCATTATTAAAAAAATTTTAAATAATAATAATACCCATTACGTCAATTAAAAAAATTTAAATTTTAATTAAATCCTTATTACTATTATTATTATTTAAATGAAAAATCCCAATTTAAATTCTTATTACACGATATTTAAAAAAAAAAAAATTTTTTACGTAAAAAAAGCAAAAATATTGTCGTTCTATTGTTCGTTTGTTCGTTTGTTTTTTTTTTTTAATTTAATTTTATAAAACTATAAATAAAATATTAATTTCGATGGGGAACAAACACGCCACGCTACTCTATTTAAAAAAAAAGCCAAGGTAGATTACCGTCATTATTATTATTATTATATTTACGTCAATTAATTATTTACTTATTATTATTATTATTATTATTATTATTATTATTATTATTATTATTATTATTATTGGGTAATGACATAACTCTTATAATAAAAATTTAAATCAAATATTTTGTCGAAATTATTAAAAAAATTAAATAATTTATGTATATATGTTCCGCCATTTTTTTCTTCCTCCCCCTCCCTGTTCGAATCCCGTTTTCTTTTTTTTTGCCTTTTCCTCCTTATACACGTCTCGCGAGAACAAACTTTAAAACATTAAAAACATTTCTCTCAAGACAAGGAAAAAAAAAAAATAATAATAATAATAATGAATGCCGTAACGTTAATAAATTCGTACGCTAATTGATATATCGATTACTACAACGACGATGGTGATAATGATGATGATGATGATGATGATGATGATTAACAACAACAACTCGCGTTATAAAAAAAAAAAAAAAAAAAAGAAAAACTTACCGAATGGTAATTCGAATCTGCAATCCAACAGCAATGAATCCCCCGTCGGAGTTTTCGTTCCAACAACTTCACCATCTCTCATTACGAGTTCTGCATTTAACGATATCCACTGTCCGGTTCCTTCCTGTATTCAGACACCAAAATAATATTAATTTTTCACTTAATGAATAACAGTAATAGTAATAATAATAATAATAATAATAATAATAATAATAATAATAATAATAATAATAATTTTTCACCTCGTTCGAATATTGTATATCCCTTAGAGGTATATAATTGTAACCGAGTGCTCGATCCCAAATCATTCCTTTACTCCAAACCTCAACTAACAATCCTGTATTTACGTCGTTCGTTTCGCTGTGTAAAAAAAAAAAAATTAATTAATTAATTAAACAATCGATCTATCGATCGATCAATCGAATCACAATAAAAAAAATGAAGAAAGGGTTTTGATTACGTCATCCCCTTTAGTGCGAGAAACTCGCGTCAAAATTTAATAAATTCATTCATAAAAATTAATAAATACATAAATAAATAAATGAAGTTTTTTGTATTATTTATTTTAGAGTAATAACACGAGAGAATTTTTTTTTTTTTTTATTAAAAGGTCAAAGTTGACACGGTAACAACATCCGACGATTACTTTTCATCATACACGTGGGTAGAGTTAACCTTTTAAATCATGAAAATAAATAAACGTGGGTTGGTTTATTATTAAAAAATAAAAAGAAAAATTTTCTTTCATCTTTTCATACGCGTGTGTGCGCGTGCGCGTATGTACGTTTCCTTTAATTTTGCAGTCGAATCGACAAAAAAAAAAAAAAAAACAAAATTATTAAATATTTAAATATCAATTTAATACCTGAAATACCTTAAAAAGAAATAATAAAAAAAAAAAAAAAAAAAAAAAGGAAAATTTTTCTTTTCTTCTGTTTTTAAACAACCTTTTTTTTTTTTTTTTTTTTTTTTTTTTAAATGAAATAAGAAAAAGGAAAAACGATAAACCTTTTTGAGAAGAGAAAATAAATAATACATTTAATAAACATAAACTTTGACCTTTTTGTTTTCTTTTTGTTTTTTTATTTATTTATTTTCACTTGCATGTTTTTGTGTTTGTTTGCGACAAGTTTTTAATTTTTTTATTTATTTGTGTTTAAAAAAATATAAAAAAAAAAAAAGTAACAAACGACGACATTTTTCTACTACTCCTCATTGGAAAATTTTTTTCTCTTTTTTCTTTTCTTTAAATTTATCAATTAATAATAATAATAAGAAAGGAAAAGTAAAAAAATTTTTTTCACGATGAAACCCAAAAAAAAAAAAAAATTATATAAAAATCAAAGATTTTCCAATGGGTAGAAAAAGAAAAAGAAAAAAGGAAAAATTTCTCCAGTTTAAAATATCTTGGGAAATCGAATAAAAAAAAAAAAAAAAGGGGGAAGAAAAAGAAAAACTGAAATTTATCTCTGGAGAGTAAAGCTAAAAATTTGGATTTCATGTTATTATTTGATTCGAAAGGAAAAATTCCCTTTTTTACGTTTTCTTAACGTGGAAGTAGAAGAGTGCGTCGTCGTTCTCCACATTTTATACGTAATTTCCAGTCGAAAACAAACCAAAAAAAGAAAAATTCAACTCGCATTAATTCTAACGCCACTGTAAATTTTCTTATCGTCGTTAAAAGAAAAATTATTAAAAAAAAAAAAAAAAATTTTTCTTTTTTTTCCCCCTCCCCCTTATTTTAATAATGGCACCGTAATTTTCCAACTGGGTGAAAAACAAAAAAACAAAAAAACAAAAAAAAAATAAAAAAAAAAATTCATAATAATGAATGAATAAAAATAATAATAATAATAATAAAATTACTTCATTTACTTTTTTTATCGTTAATAAAAAAAAAAAATTAAAATTAATTTTCTAACAAAATAATAATAATTTTTTTTTTTTTAATTAATAAAATTTTTTTTCAAAGGCGTAGTAGTGCCTCAATGCAAATCTGCAACCCCCTTGCCCCCGAAAAAACCGCCCCCCTCTCAAAACGGGAAAACTTTGCATTTTTTTTTTTTTTTTTTTTTTTTTTGAATTTAATCAAGTAATTGATAATAATTCAAACTTTAAATTCCACGCGGAAAATCCGCCATATTTTCCACCCCACTCTTTTTATCATTATTATAAATGAATAATATAAACCCTCATATTTTATTATTATTATTATCATCATTTTGTCTTTCGAAAGTATCCTCCCCTCCCCTCTTTCTTCCTCCTCCCCCAACAGAAAAAAAAATTGAATTTTCAAAAATGCGAGTAAATAAATGAATAAGAAAATTAGTTAATTAATTAATTAATTGATAAGTAAGAAACGTTGTGGAAAAATAAAAAATAAAAAGAGGGGAGGAGATGGGGGAGGGTAGGGGAGAAGGGAAAAAGGGGGGGGGCTGGGAGAAAAGTTTCCCGATGAAAACAAATAAGAAATATCTGAAATAGTTTTTTTTGATAAAGGATATCACTTACAAAAGGAAATCCTGTTCCCAACAAGGGTTTGAACCCTTGACTGTGACCGTCGTGCTTTTGACATTCTGGAGTTTCAACGTGACATACGAATTGTATTGTTGAGCTTGAATTCCGGCATATCTAGCCTTTTTAACTAAATAATAATAATATTAATATTAGTATAATTAATAATACATCAAAAATTAAATAAATGAAAAAAATCGTGTGTGCGTGGGTGCGTGCGTGGGTGTGGGGGGTGTGCGTGTGGGTAGGTGCGTGTGTGTGTGTGGGTGGGTGTGCGTGTGGGTGGGTGCGTCTGTCGTGTTCTTTCTCTCTTCGAAATCCGTTGAAATTTTTTTTTTTTTTTTTTTTTTTTAAATCGATCTCTTTTTTAGTACGAATTTGTACAAATATTTTATTTTCGTATCCATCTTTTTTCATTCTGTGACATTTTTCTTTTTCTTTTTTTTTTTATGTAATCAATACGTTAATCTAATTTAAAGTTATCACGGAAAAAGCTTTTCCCGTTTTGTACTTACTCCGGGAAAAAAAAAAAAAAAAAAGAAAAATTATTTATTGTTTTCCACGTTGATGTTTTCTGATAACGATTTGACATGAGAAGAAAAAAAAAATAAAAAAAAAAATTTTTTTCACGTCACGTTAACCTTCGAACCTTCGTATGTGTTTTAATAATAATAATAATAAATTATTTAAATCGGGAGAGAGAGAGAGAGAGAGAGAGAGAGAGAGAGAGAAATATATAATTTTTTTTTTCGCTTAAAATTTGTCAGGTGGAAAAAACCTTTTGATGATAAGTAAAAAGTTATATTTATCATCGAGTTGCGACATAGTAATAATAATAATAATAATAATAATAATAATAATAATAATAATAATAATAATAAGCCATGCGCAACACTTCCCATTATTTTTTTTCTCTTTTTTTTTTACTCTCTCTCTCTCTCTACATATATATTTTAAGTATTACATTATTTTTTTCGCCGTTTTTAAATTTAAAAAGTATTTTTTTTTTAATTAATTATTACGAGGGGGGGGGGAAACACAAATAATATCCATTAATATTATTCACACGTGACGTCATACAAAAGTAAAAATAAAAAAAATGGCGGAAATCTCGGGATATATTTTAGGGGGAAAATCACGTCTCTTGAAAATTATTCAAAAAAGAAAAAGTGAGTTATATTAATTTTGTAATAGAGAATAAAAATCTTTTTTTTCTGCTGTTTAAAATGGCGGCAAAAAGGAAAAGCGTGTGTGAATGAAATAATAAGATTATTTCAAAAAAAACTCGAATCGAATGTAAATTACGAAAAAATTTTTTTGCGTCGCCATGATTGTTTTTGTTTTCCTTAGTGCATACTTGCCGAATCGGTTACAACAAACAAACAAACAAACAACACATTTGTTAAAATGTTAAAAAATTTATAAATTACCGGGCATTTTCGTGGGGGTGGGAGGGTAGGGGCGGTGAGGAGGGGGCGGTGGGGGGCGTTTCTTGAAATATTAACTCTCGGGGGGATTATTTTTGTTTAAAACGCTCAGACAACACTCTCGTATATAAATAAATAAAATAAAATAAAATAAAAAATTTATTAACTAGAAAAGTTAAAATCGTAAAAGGTTTTTCTTTTTTATTTTATTTTTTCCTTTCTCTTCTTCTTCTTCTTCTCCATCTTCTTCTTTTTCTTCTATATCATATTGAAAAACCGAAAAGTATTTTTTTTAAAAAAAAAAAGAAAAATGTCCGAATAAGAAGAAGAAGAAGAAGACGAAGAGAAAAAATCTATACGTCATGCAAAAGGGGTTGTTAAGTTAAGTTAAAGATTTAATGATGCGAGAAACTCAATACTTTTACTCATGATCAATCTTTGATTTATCTCGTCTTTCCTTCGTTCTTTCCTTTCACCCAATTTTAAATTTATTATTCTTATCATTATCAATAAAGTCCTTTATTTATTTATTTATTTATTTATTCATCAATAAATTATTTTAATTAATTAATTAATTAATTAAATTTACATTATTTTTTTCCCCTCTGCGTGTGTATGTGTGTGTCTGTGTCTGTGTTTTGTGAATAGTCATTTATTTTCTTATTATATTAACGTAATTATAATTAGTGGACGTCATTTTCAAATAAAAAAAGGGGGGAGGGAGGAGGAACAATAAAAAATAAAAAATCTTACCCGTAACGCTCAATAAAGCCATGAATTTATGCGAGTTTTCATCAAACCGCCAAATTATCACAGAATTTTCCTTTTTTTTCCTTTTTCCTATTTATCTATTGGCAAACTCCACGTGTTGTATTTTTTCCTTTCATCTATAAAAAAAAGGATTATTATTATTATTATTATTATTATTATTATTATTATTATTATTATTATCACAGTTTATTTATATATATTTATTTATATATCAATAAACTATTTTGAATTATGTTATAAAATAAATAAATTTCTTAAAGAATAAATGAAGGAGAAAAATTGTAATTGTGCGTTTGTGCGAAAGTGCGGAAGTGCGTGCGCTCTTTGAACTTTGATTTTTTATTTTATTTAATTTCCCTCCCTCCCTTCCCACCTTCCCCCTATTTATTTTAAAGAAAATTTTTTCTATATGTATGTATATAAATTAACAGGTGAGGATGAATAAATATTCCCTCGGGTCGCACTGCCTGCCAAAAATAAAAACGGTTATTCCCCCCTTTTTAAATTAGCGTGACGTAACACGCAAATTTCATTGTCCGATCCCCACGCTACGAAGAGGGAAAAAAACGAGGGAAGGGGAGGGAGGGGAGGGAGAAGAGGAAAAAAAATTTTCCGTCGCTTTTTTTAAAATTTTTTTATTTCTTTTCGTTTTAACGTTCAAGTATTTAATCTCTCATAAGTACATGCAATAAATTTTTTTTCTCCCAAAATTTTACTATTATTATTATCATCATTTTTGAGAGAGAGAGAGAGAAAGAATTTTTCGGGGAGGGGGAGGTTTTTTGGTAAAATCTTTGATTCTTCTCTTTATTTATGGTATTTTCAACTCGAACGCTAAATTAATTAATCAATTACAGAATTTTAAGAAAGAAGAAGAACAAGAGCAACAGCAACAACAACAACAACAACAACCTCCTCGTTTAATTCTTTTAAGTTAAAAATAATAATAATAATAAATTTTGTTTATTTTCAAAGTCGAAATTTCGCGACACAAAATTCACAATTCAAAAAACCGACTTTACAAAAAAAAAAAAGAAAAATTGAGAAGAAAAAAATTTTTTTTTTTAAGTTTGGATACTCGCACGTGGACAAAAAAACCAATAAAATCCAATTTTTTTTTTTTTTTTTAATACGTTTTTAATGATGAAAAGTCAACAATAAAATTACCACCACGTGAAAATAAATAAATAAAAAAAAAGGCACAAACGGTCAATATTTTCCCTCACAAACAAAATCACATAAGGAAAAAAAAATCACTAAAAACTCCGTCTCAACCGATTCCAGTTCAACATCACACAACAAACTGACTAATTTTCCAATCTATGAATCATTTTATAGTCTTTTTTTTTTGTTAGTTTTAATGGCGCCAAAACAAAATTTTATATGTTTGTCATAGAGTAACAAAAATTATATTCGATTCGAGTTTCGTTTGATTTATTAAAAACCGCGAAAAATTCACGTTTAATAGTTTACAAATAAACAAAACCGAAAACGAAACGAAAAGAAAATTTCAAGTTTGAACCTGCAAACCTGTTTAGTTATGTTATTGTTATTATTATTATTTATTCGATCCAGACAAACAAATAAATTAAATAATTGAAAAATGAAAATTTCGAAAATTATAAAAATTCAT
>NW_002987483.1:723854-726315 GCF_000006295.1 Pediculus humanus corporis | reverse complement strand
GAAAAAAAAAAAATGCGACAAGTTTTAAATTAAAAAAAAAAAAAAAAAAGGAGCGAAAAAAAAATTTTAAACATTTTTTTTTGTTTTTTTTTGTTTTTTTTGTTTTTTTTTTTTTTCAAATACGATATACACGTTAAAGATATTATTAAATGTTCAAAGCCACAGCTGCAAGGCAACGTGAAAAGTTTTTTTTTTCTGTTTTTTTAGTCAAATATAATTAGGGAACTTGTCGGGTTGAAAAAAATTTACTGTTGGATATTTTCACATACAGCACAAAATAATGAAAACGAACGAAAAAAAAACAACAGCAACACACACAAAAAACACAAAAAAACAAAAAAAAATAAAATAAAATAAAAACACATCAAAATGTGAAAATGTTAACTTAACCTTTACTGCGTTATTTTTTTTCCTTTTTTCTCCTTTTTTCCTTTTTTTTTTTTTTTTAGTTTTTAAGCCTTTTATAAAATTACTTTTATTTTTTTATATATATATAAAAAAAAAAAACTTTTAACGAGCAACAAAAAAGTACATATATAAAAAAAAAAATAAATAAATAAGTAAACGATCTAGAAATTCATTTCTGTTTTTCCCCCCCTCCTTTTCCTCTCCCTTCCCTTTCTTCCTCCTTCCTCCCTTCTCCTTCCCCTTCTCTTCAAACCTCCCTCTTTCTCCCATTATACACATTAATTTTTCCGCAAGAAAAAACAGAAGAAAAAAATCACAAGCAGGGAACAGTAAAATTTGTTAAAAAACGTTTTTTTTTTGGGGGGGCGGGGGAGGGATGGGGAAAAATTAAAAACATAAACAAAAAAAAAAAGAAAAGTTGAACAATTTAATTATAATAAAATTTATTTTTAATAATTTAGAAAAAAAAAAAAAAATTCAAAAACGCAGTTTAATTTTTTTAATGCAGTGAATTTGTGTTTAGTCAAATGAAAATACAATTAAATTTATAATAATAATAATAATAATAATAATAATAATAATAATAATAATAATAATAATAATAATAATAATAATAATAAATTTAACAACAACAGCAACAGCCATTCGTTTTAATAAATGACGATGGTATAAATTTAACAAACGATTGTTAAAAAATTATTAAATGACGTCATTAAGTTTTTTTTTTTTTTTTTTAATAAATGACTACATAAAATTTATAAATTTGCGTTAAAACTATAAAAAATTAATAATAATAATAATAATAATGGCGAGTGTAATAATAATAATAATAATAATTAGTCGAGTGAGAAAAAAGTTTTTTACCATCCAATAAATTCGTCCAAATAAATTTAAAAGAAAAATAATCGATCGATTAAAAAGAAAAAAAAAATGGCGGATACGTTTGGATAAATTTAAAAACAAATATAATAATAATTGTATTAAAAAGTCATCATTCCGCCCGCAAACTTTCGAAAAACTTTTCCTAAACAAAAAAATTGATTTTGAGGAAAAATTTTTTTTTTTTTTTTTTTAAGGAAAAACCAGGATTCTTTTTCTGGATGTAAGGGGTTACGATCCAAAATAAAAAAAAAGTCACGTCAAAATCATTTTAGTCTCTTTCGTTCCAGTAAAATCCGTTTAAAAAAAAAAAACCTGAAATTGATTTTCGTGTACACAGAAACGTCTCGTTCGAAAAAAAATGAACAAAAGTTAAAATAATAATAATAATAATAATAATGATGATGATGATGACGATGATGATGATGATGGTGATGATGTCATCAAACATCGCGAAAAGGAAAACATTTTTTATTTTATTTTATAGACCTAATTATTTTAATTAAACTCATTTGTCATTTTATCATTATTATTATTTTATTTTTTTTTTTTCAACACGTTTAAAATATCGTTGCACTTAAAAACCGAGAGATGAGGGGGTGGTGGGGTGGGTGGGGGGGTATAAATCGATTTTATTATTATTATTTTAATTAAACCTTTTTTTTTGTTCGATGTGTGCGTATTCAAACACGTTATTATTATTATTATTATATTAAAAATAAAAATTCATTGAAACTCGTCCGGGTGAGAAGGGAGGAGGGTAAGGGTGGCGGAAGAGGGGAAAAGGAAGGGAGGGGGAAGAGAGTGAGAAAAGAGACGAAATGTCGAATGTTTATGAAAAGTTTAAAATTTAAATTAAAATCTCTCACTTCGCTGTTGCGGTTTTTACATTAAAACAACATTGTATTTTTTTTTTTACCCCTAACGGTAAATATCACTCGGTCATATATTGATCGGAATTTTTTTTTTTTTAAAGCATATAAAAATACTCTTGGATATAATAAATTACACCCCCGAAAAAAAAAAAAAAAAAAAAGTGGGTCGAAACCTTATGAAAAAAAATTCCGATTAGCGGAGTTAAAGAAAAATTTATGGGAAAAATAATAAAAAAGGAAAGAAAAAGGAAAAAAGGAAAAAAAGGAAAAAAGAGAAAAAAAGATAGAATCAAAAAAAC
>NW_002987483.1:682302-723736 GCF_000006295.1 Pediculus humanus corporis | reverse complement strand
GGAGAGGGGGAGGGGGGTGGGTGGAAAAAGGAAATGAAATACATTTATATTTTAAAGAGAGAGAAAAAAACGGGGGGGGTGACATCGCGAAAAATATTTTTTTTAACTTTACCTTCGGAAAAAAATTAACGCAAAAATATTTGAATTTTTAAATGCCGGAATAATATTATTATTATTATTATTAGCAAAACTTTTATTTTATAATTAACCCCTCCCCCCCGCGACTCTTTGTCAACTCGAAACTTTGAAGGATAGCAAAAAAAAAAAAAATAATTTACAAAATGAATTTTTTTAACTTATGACGTTATTACGACGGCAAATCAAAAGTTATATAAATAAATAAATAAAAACATTTGAAAAATTATTATTATTATTATTTAAAACCTTTTCTATCTCTCTCTCTCTCTCTCTCTCTCCTCTTGAGAAGTACGCAAAAATTTTCGTCAAGGTCACGAGTTGGAAAATTATTCCAACCAAGAAGGTTTAACGGTTTACTAGAAAAATTCATTCATTCATTAATCAATCCTCTAAATGACGGAAATCGAATCCTTTTATTAAAACTTATTATTCGTGATAAATATTTTAATGGCTTCTTTTCCTTAAAGTTAGTTCGTAAATTAAAATCAATTGGATGATAATAATAATAATAATTTCTTCATTGAAGTATCTTTCGTGAATTCGAAACGGAAGTATAAGGTAATGTATAATAATAAAACGTCACGTCCGGTTTTGACTCAAGGTTAAACGTCGGGAAATCGAATCGACAAATTCTTAACTGACGAAAATTGTGCCAGGTAACAAACCGGATATCATTTCAAGGCCAAATTCCAAAAAGTAGTTTAAATTAATTAAAATATCCGGACCGGATGTTACAAAAAAAAATACCTCAGAAGCGGAAAAAGGATGAAATATTAGGAATTTGTAAATACGAAATTTACCCGGGAAATGTGAAAATGGAGAGGAGAAAAAGGAAAAAAAAGGTTTCTGTCGTCCATTGTGGGAGCATAGGGGAAATCGTGTTACATTCACCGAAAGGAAATTCGAAGAGAAAGAAAAAAATTTAAAAGAAGAAACCTTATGGGGGAAATCCCGTTACGTGAGGACGACTCACATTTTTCCGGAAAATTTTTTAAATACCATTGTTGATATTTATTCCTAAGGTATCGGATGGAGATCTGAAACGAATTTTGGAAAACTCACACAAAACCTTGAATATTAATCGTAATAATAATAATAATAATAATAGGCTCATCCTGTACGGTTTCCCGATTCATTCGGGTTTTCATTCAATTTCCCATACATGATCGAATCTCGATAATTTACATTTATAAAAAATAATTTTTTTTTTTTTATTATTATTATCATTAATAATTTTTCAAATTACATCACGATTATTAACAAAAAAAAAATTATTAAATCTTTTTAATTAAAACGACTATAAATAATAATAATAATAATGATGATGATGATAATGATAATCATAATTTTTTTTCCCCCCATCATCATTTAATTATATTTTAATTAATTCTAATTTTATTTTATTTTTTTCTTATTCATTCGAAAAGTAAAAAAAAAAAAAATGCAAAAAAATTATTAATAAATAAATAAACCGAATAATTTATTAATCAATTATTATTATTATTATTATTATTATCACGAAACTTTATTTTTATTATTATTATTTCTAAAACGGACTATCCCATTTTCGTAATTTGTTAAAATAATTTCGACCATCAGTAATTACGTCATAAAATTTCAAACGTAATTAAAAATCGCACGTAAATAATAATAATAATAATAATAATAATAATAGTGATCTTCAGGCAGGCCGTTGTAATTTTAAAACAATTAAAAAAAAAATTTTCCAAACCGGAAAAAGAAACTAAAAAAAAAAATTATCGGAAAATTTTTTTTTTGACGTTTTCATATTTTTTTTTTTTTTGGAACGTATTAATTAATAATTTATGTATTTATTGATTTTCAATTCGGTTTCATTTTCTTTACTTTCCCTTTTTTTTGCTGTTGTTGTTGTATTTAATTATCAATTGACGTTTGTGACTATCATCAATGGGGGACGGGGCACAGGGGACAAGGGACGGGGGAGCACAGGCTACATATAATTTATAAAAGTAAATCATTTGATACTATCATACTATGATTTTTATTGAAAAAAAAAATGTTTTATGTTATTTTAATTAATATTAATTTATTATTATTATTATTATTATCACCCCTCCCCCCTCCCCCGGGGTTGTGAAATTGAGAACGTTAACGTTATTTCCTTAGAGCACGCAAATCTTTTTTTTTTTTTACGTTTTTAAGATACATTATCCGAAAGTTTTCCTTATCCGACATTTTTATAAGTACTCATCAACCAATACCGTTATCATTATTATTATTCTCATTATTCATCATTATCATTATCATTATTATTTATTTGAAAAAAGGGGGGCTACACTCTGGCCGACGGCATAATATTATATTAACTAATGAAATTTCAAAAGGAAAAATAAAAATAATTTGTGAAGTTTGTCAAATAATAATAATAATAAATAATTTTCTGGAATTTTCCCAGACGATATTATTACACGTATAAACATTTTTTTGGGGGGCAGGGGGAAGGGGGTTATAAAAAAAACACCCGAAAAAAAAATCTAGTATAATTTTCCGCGACCCGAATAATAACTTATGTATTTATAAATATTTACGATTCGTTTTTTGTTTTACATACATATTTTTTTTTTTTTTACAAATTTTATTTCCGTTTCCGGTGGATTTTTCCCAGGGAAATAATACAATCCGAAACATAAATTTTAATCTTACTAAATCAGATTTAAAATAAGAAAAAAAAGAAAAAAACTCGACTGAAATTTTTAATTTTTTTTTTCTTTTTTTCTTCCTCATCTTCTTCTTTTTCTTTTACCACAATATATAAGTTGGGGAGGTAGTGGGGAGGGTAGGGGGGAGGGGAGGAAAAAGAACACTTTTTAAAAAGTTTTAACAAACGTTTATTTTAAATTTAAATTAAATTTTTCTTTTCATGCGTGGGGGGATTAATGGAAAAGAAAAACTTGGATTCAAATTTTTTTAATTTTTTTTCTGTAACTTTTTAACACGCATAATTTTAAATCGTTCTTAGCCTTTTCTTTTTTGAAATCGTTTAAATTAATTAAGCGGGGGGAGGGGAGGTTTTTTTTTCTTCTGCTTTATTTACTGACCCAGGTTATTTTGTATACTTTTTTTTTCCTCCTATTCTATTTTATTCACTTAAACGAACTAAATGCATTCGAATTTATTTTTAAAACCAGGACACGTACATTAGTTAAAATTAAGGTTTTTACTTTTTTACTTTTTTTTTTTTGTAAACTTTAAACTCATTCATTTAAATAAATATCATTCATTCCATAAATAAAAATAAAAAATTTAAACAATTATTTATTTAACAAATGAATGTTTAAAATTATAACAAAAAATAAAAAATAAAAAGTAACTCGTTAATTAAAAATAATAATAAAATGTTTTTATTTTTTCCTAACGCCACCAATGAAATCGATTGAAAATTAATGATATATAAAAAAAAATTTTATTATTATTATTATTTTTAAGGGGACCAATAGAAACCATTATTATTATTATTATTACGCGCCTGTGTGTGTGTGTGTGCGTGTGTGACAAAATTTAAAAAAATTAAAAACTAACAATTTATTTCTTGCGTTTTTTTTTTTTTTTTGAATAAATATTAAATCGATTCCTTATAATTTTTATACCCATAAATTATTTAAACGTTTTAAAATAATATTAATAATAATAATAATAATAATAATAATAATAATAATAACAATAATAATAACAATAATAATAACAATAATAATAATAATAATAGTAATAAATGACATAAAATAAAATAAAGACATTTAAAATATTTTACATAAAAATAAAATTAATGTAAAAAACAAAAAAAAAGAGGTTAATCTTTTCAATGACGTCAATACACTATTATTTATTATTATTATTATCATTATTACAAAAGCTTATGTTAAAATGAAAATTGATTGTATTCATTTGAAAATAATAATAATAATAATGTACGTCGTGTAATTCTGTCGAATCTTACACATGGAAAAAAAAAACTTTTGTCATTCATTACTTGCTCCATTTTCGCAATCGTGCAATTATTATTATTATTATTGTTATTATTTATTTATTTTTTGTAAGGACTACATAGAATGCTATGTGTTTTTTCAGAATCTAACGTTAATAATGCTAATAATAATACAATGCTAATAATAATAATAAAATTTAATTAACGACACGTATCTCAATTAAAAACGTTAATAATTTATTATTTATTTATTTATTTATTTTATTTCCCCCCTCCCGCTAATTCTATTAATTTAATTTAATTAATTTTATTTATTATTAAAAATCAGCGTTGGTATACAAAATTTTTTTTTATTTTTTAATAAAATCATCGTGTCAATAGAAAACAAAACAACAAAAAAAAACAAAAAAAATAATTTCTTCGATCTATTTATTATTTTTAAAAGGGTTGAAAGAGAGAGTGGGTGGGTGGGGGTGGTGGGAGAAACCTTGACATTGACATATACGAACTATTGAAATATTCAAACAGGTACAAAAAAATAATAATAATAATAATTTATAAGAACTTTGTAAAAAAAAAATCAAAAAATTGTTTAAAAAATGAACGATTATAAAGCATTTAATAAAAAAAAAAGAAAAATTTAAATTAAAAAAGTTTAACACGCGATAAAATAATAATAATAATAATAATAATAATAATAATAATAATAATTTTTTTTCTGACCAAGAAAAGTAATTAAAAAATACCTTATTAAAATTTCACAGTTTTTAATATTAATAATAATAATAAAATGATGCAATGTATACTTTGAATACACAATTTAAAAAAAATAAAAAAAGGAGGAGAGGGGAGAAGGGAGAAGGGAGAAGGGGGGAGTTTTTAAAATGAAAATGACTTTTCATTTTTGTATTTATATATATATATATATATATATATATATATATATATATATATATATATATATATATATATATATGGAGAGAGAGAAAGAGACAGAGAGAGAGAGAGAGAAAACGTTTTTGTATGTGTACACGTAAAAATTTATATGTATGTATTCAAAGTAAAAAGTTTTGCGTGATTATATTATTATAGCAAAATCTATATTTATTTTTATATCAATTATATTTAAATCTATATTAATAATAATAATAATAATAATAATAATAATAATAATAATAATAATAATAATAATAATAATAAACTTTTCACTGCTCTCGTTTTTTTTAAAAAGGTGAAAATATTTTATGTATTTTATTATTATTATTTTTTTTTTTTTTACGTCATCGATCGGTGGATAAAATTTTTTTTAACAAAAACCACACACACCCCCTCCTCCCCCGCAACTCGACTCATTTTTTTTTTTGGAATTTGCTCCTATTAATAAAAAAAAAAAAAAAAAATTAATTTACTTTGAAGATACAAAATTAACGGCCGAAAATAACCGAACCTTTTTTTATTTATTTATTTATTTATTTTTATTATTAATAATTAATTAAATGAAAATTTTCGTTCTCCCGTAAAAAAAAATAATGATAATAATAATAATAATACCAAAATAAACTTTTTTTTTGCGCCGCTTTAATGATAATCATCATTATTATTATTAATAATTGTATTAAATGAATCTCGATGAAATTTTTCAAATTATTATTATTATTATTATTAATAAATACAAATCCTTATGATTATACCTATTCGTTTATTTCAATGAATCATTATTATTATCATCGAATTTAAAATCATTTCAACAGGCGTTATTAATATTATTATTTATAAATTTATTTTAAAAAAAAAAAATTTTTTTATTTCCTATACAATAAACTAAATCAAAGATGGCGGTAATGTAATTAATAAATTTAAAACACGTGACGAAATCATTTTGCTTAAAAGAAAAAATTGATTTCATTTTGATTTCCTTGTAATTCTATATACGTCATAATACAACAACAAACGACAAACGACAAACATCAACGACAAACAACAGCAACAACATTTTATTTATTTTATTCAATATTTTAAATTGAATTTAACGAAAATAAATTTCTATATGTATATATATACATTTAATAATTTTTTCCCAGTAAAAATTTTATAATAAATTTTATTTACTTTATTCGGTTTAATGCACGCACACGCACACGCACGCACGCACCCACGCACATATATTAATATTAATATCACGCATAATATTCATCGTGACCTTTTTTTCCCCTTTAGTCTATTTTATGTTTCCAAAAGAAAATAAAAGAATAGAAAAGAAAAGAAAATTTTTTTTAAACATAACCAAACTTCGTTAACTTCATCCTATTATATTATCATTATTATTAATTTAACCGTTAAAAAAAAAAATTTCAAATTTGAAATCGATAGATCGAAAAATAAATTAAAATAAACGAATACGATTTAATAATATTCACCTACTATTAATATTACTTTAATTATGATAATATTAATAATAATAATAATGATAATGATAATTATTTGGGTCAAGTAAAATAAATTTTATCTGGAAAAAAAATCAAAAAAAAGAACGCGAAGAATATTATTTTCGAAATTTTGAAATGACCGTTAAACCAACCGTCATTCACGCACGTATGTTAAACATTCACGCGTCATCTATCGTTAAAATTTTATTTTATTTTTTATTTTATTTTTTTTTAAAGATAAGAAAAAAAAAAAAACGTTATGCGTTTTATACACGCACACACGCACACGCATAAAATAACACGCACTTTACTTAAAAATAAAATAAAATGTTTAAACGTTCGAAAAAAAAAGAAAAAAATAAATCGATTATTAGGTAAATAACATAATCAAAAATAAACTTTGGTTAATAGATAGGGAAGGGGGTGGTGAGAATGGGGGAGAAAGGGGGTGGTAGGAAGGGGGAAACAATGAGATTAAATGATGATGATGATGATGATGATAAAAAATAATTTTAATCTTACCTTAAAATATCAAAAACAAAGTGAAAAATCTCAGTTATCCATTTATGCCAATAGCCAATGCATTGAAGAGAAGGGTAGGGGGGAGCACAATGTGTAAATTATATGAAGAAACCGGAAATTCACATAGAAAATTTATTTTTTTTATATCATGGAAGAACCGGAATTGTAATATTTTCAATCTTAATATTAAACACAATTTTTATAAATAAAATAATAATAATGATACACTTTTCACCCGGATAAAAATGAAAAATGAAAAAATTTTCTTTCTCTCTCTCTCTCGTATTACATTAACCCGAACCGAACACAATAAAACAATATATATTAGGTCGTCATAATTTTTTTTTTCCTTTTTTTTTTTTTTTATTAAAAATTATTATTATAAATTCATTAATTATGAAAAAATAATAACGTACGACGACGACATTTATTTTAATTATATATAATAATATAAAATTTAAAAATAAAAAAAAAGGAAAACAATCCCGGCACTTTTAACCATAACGATTTAAACGAGAACTGCAACTATTTTCTCTTACCGTACGAAACCGCCATCTTACTTTAGTCGAAAAAGAGGGGGAAGAGAATTCGGCAGTAATGACGTCATTTCCATGGCAACCAATCCAGTCTTGCGTTTCCTCTATCGTCAACACCCTCTAGGAGGAAAAAAATAAAATTAAAAAAAATCTTATCGTTATGCCAAGTGGGAAATTTTTTTCCATCACTCTCTCTCTCTCTCTCTCTCTCTTTTTCTTTCTCTCTCGAAAAAGGTATTATTCTACACCTTCTGCCTATTTTTTATTTTTTGGGCAAATGTTCAATTATCGATTAATAATTTATTTATTAATTAGTGACTTTTTTTTGTAAAGGAAATAAATATGACAGGTGTTATAATTGTTCTTTTTTTTTTTTTTAAATTAAAAAACTTACAGAAAGATATCATTATCATTTAAAAACTTTTTATCATTTTATTCTTCTTTTTCTAATGGAATATTATTATTATTATTTAATCGATTAAAAAGTTTTTTATAATGTGATGTAATCGAAATCGAATATTATCATATATATATATAAAATAATTATTTTCAAAGTTTTTATTTAAAAAAAAAAAAAAATTTAATGTATATTTTAAATACGATACAAAATAACAATAAACAAATAATAATTTAAAATAATAATAATAATAATAATATAAATTAACGATGAACATTTTTTTTAAAACTTAAAATAGAAACCGTAAGAATTTTTTTTTCGATTAAAAACTTTTTTTTATTATTATATAATCATCATCCCACAGATTCGTTTTTTCTTTATTATTGTTTTCATTTGTTTACGTAAAAAAACCGCGAGATCGCGTCTAATGACACGACAAATAAATTTGTCGCCATCGAAACATGAGTTCTTATTCTTTTTTAAATCCAAATTGAAATAACGTTCGACATAAAATTGAATTTTTACTTAGATTCCTACTCAATTTATTTGATTTTTCCGTTGACGATGATGATGATGATGATGATTTTGATTTTCTTCCCATCGTTTTTACTCTTTCTTGAGAAAACTTTAAAAAAAAAGAAGAGGAATTATTAATAAAAAGTATTATTCTATGGAATTATGTAATTAACAACAAACTTACAGTTTTAGTCGATTGATTTATATCCGATTCGGATAATGGTGAAAAATATAATGAAGTCGGAGTGCTAAGCGTATCTACAAACGTCTCCATTTTCACGTAATTTATATTTTCAGTCTTTTTATTTACGTTAAAAACTGGAGATAAAGGTCTCGTAGGTACGGTGCGTTCATCCTCTTGTTCCTTTAAATCTGTTTCCATTATTTTACTTTCTGAACGTACTTTATTTCCTATTTCCGGCGTCTCTTCGAATGAATTACCATCCGAACCGTTTAATTTTATTCCATTTCCGTTCGTCATCACATACTCATCGACTTCTTTTTTACCATCGTTCATAATATTCGTAAAATTATTTATATTTTTTTCCACGGGTAGAATAGAATCATCATCATTAAATAAATCTTTTTCCACTTCGTTTAACATGTAATCAACGATTGGTAAATCTGTTATCGAATTATTATCACAAATTTTATTCGCACTTACACGCTCATCAGTCTCGTTTTTAATTATTATTTTTCTACTATTAATACTATCATCATCATTATTAAATGTACATTTTTTTACAATATTTTTCCGTATTTCGTCAAATTTTTGTGACACGTTATTAATTGTGACTTTTTCATTTTCAATGACGTCATTATCATTATCAGTCTCTGTAAAATAATTCTCGTGTAAACGTTGACAATATTCCTCTAGAGATTCATTTTTTAATCTTTCTATTTTTTCAGTCTTTTTATCTTTTTTTTCTATTTTGTTCGATTTGAAATACCTTAAATTACCGACAACAAAAAAAAACAAACAAAAAAATTAATTAATTATCAACATTCGTTGAAATAAAAAAATTATTAATTAATAATAATAATAATTACCTGCTACTGACAAAAGATGATTCATTATAATCAAAATTTTTTGATTGTGATAATGATGAAGAATTTTTATGCTTGTTTTGTGAAAATTCAAAAGCTGATTTACTTTTATTTAATTTAGGATCGAAATTTTCATTAACAATATCTTTTGATTGACAATATTTTTTTAAATATGGTTTATTTAGTGTCACTAAAAAAAACAAAATAATAATAATAATAAAAATAAATATTTTAAAAATAATTATTTGTATTTAATAATTTAAAAAAAAAAAAATTAAATTTATCAATACAAAATAAAAGTAGAAAATAAACATTTTTCAATACAATTTAACTAATCGATACTTAAAAAAATTACATTTAGTATGACATAAAAAAATATAATAATAATAATAAAATTATAAAAAATAATAATTTGAAAGTTTTATTATAAATAAAATTTACCTTCGCTTTGTCTTTTATTATTAACCTGTGATTCTTGAGAAAATTGTTTTTCTTCTTTTGTAGTAGTAGTTTTCCACAAATATTTAAAACCTTTTCCTGCCTGAAATAATAACAAATCTATTTGAAAAAAATGTTAAATTTAATCAAAAAATTTTTTAATGTAATTTACTTACAGTATCAGGATCGTAATTGTCAACTAATAACATTGTACTTGGATCAATATTTCCGATGGCCAATTGAAAGGCCTCATCGTTAGGTAACATTTTTCCAACTGGTTCGGCTCCGTCAGAGAGAGGCCTTAAAGGTACCTGCATTCTTAAAAAAGGATCATACACTAATTGATATTTGAAAGTATTATCAGCTACCTTAAATCCCTCTATGTATTCAGGACTGACTGTGATTTTTAATTTGTTTAAATATATTGGTAGTTGTGGAAGGCACTGTAATATTAATTAATTGAAATTATTATGTGAAGAATGAATGAAAAAATAACAAAAGAATTATTACAAAATTGCAGTTGATAAACTTACATCCACAGTTTTTTTATCGGAAATAAGTTTTATAAATTTTGAAGCATTTGCAGGTCCTATACTTGGTAGCGAAGGCAAATAATCGCACCCACATAAAATACACATATGCCTGAATTTTTCTTCACTAAAATCTTCTTCCTTAATACCTAATGATTTATAAATATTATTTTTTTCTACTATTTTTCCTCTGCCATTTTTTTCCATTTTAAACATTACCTAAATATAAAAAAATAAAAAAATTTCAATTTGAAGAAAAAAATTATAATCAATATGAATTACTAATATTTACCTTTTCACAGCCATATGCTAAAAGATCTGAATCTTCTGTTACTATACAAGATACTATTTTATTAATACTAAAATAAGCAAGTTGAGCATCAGCTTCATAAGGAGCAACAATGCAATCAATGTTCATTTTACGACATTCCTTCATTAAGTTAACCACTAAATCGTGACTCACATCGACAGATTCTCCGATAAGCTGTTTTCCTTCGACAATTTTACCAGCTCTCAAAAGATTTAAACCTTTTGAAAGTTTTCTACTTCTTTCTCTAAAAAAAAATAATAAGACAAATAAAATTTTAAATGGATTTAATTAAAACAAAAGTACTAACTACATATTTTTTTTTTGCATTACTCTCTTCTTTTTTTCTCCGTCTGTTCTTTAGATATGAGATCTCTGCCATCGAAAACTAATATTGGTTTTACTTTAAAATGTTGAAGCATTTCAATATATCTCATACAATATGTTATATATCTGAAAAAAATAAAAATGAAATAAATCAAATTAGTGGAGAACAATGTGAATAAAATTTTTTTGAATGTTTCTACCTCTTAAAGGTACTTCACTAGTAAAATGAAATTTCACAAAAAATTATATAAACACATAAATAATTTAACAAATTGTAATTAAAAATTATAAATCTTACTTAGTGGTAGGTTTTTTCATAGCTATTTCATAAGAACAACAATAAATACTTTTGTGAAGCCATACATAAGCATCAACTGCAACATACTCATTTTCAAATTCACTAATATGTCCTTCTCTCGTACTATTTGATAAAAATGGAAGCAATCCTTGAATACCCATAACTATATATATATTTATTACGATTAAATTTAAATTAAACAACAATAAATAAATAACGAAAATATATACAAAGTTGTACGACCCTAATTATCATTTGACATTTTCCATTTCTTTCAATTTACCGCCAGTTTTAAGTTTTATTCTGCCGAGTACGCTACCATAGAGTAAATAAACATCATAAAAATATTTTAAATAATTTTGGTGGCAATTTATTATTAAATTGTCAACAAAATATATATATAAATATATTTTTTTTTTTTTTTAAATCCAAACCCTTTGTGAAAATGGGATATTGTTATGAATTAGAAACTGGATGTTCCGGGTGTCCCGTTCGTGTAACGGTTTGCATTGCTCTTTGCCATTACATGCTTTTTGGACTTTTTGTAACGTGTTTTGTATTTACAAACCATTGCTACCCAGAACTTTATTATGTTGATTATTTTTTTGGCGGCTCTGGAGCAGCATTACTTTTAATATCTTTTTTCACAGCGTGGTGCGTTGACGTAAAAAAAAAAGGATTACAATTTATTCGCAGCTTCATGGGTTTATTAACAATTTTGGCTGTATTATCAACTGTTGCATCTTGCTTTTATTACACAATAACAAGATGGGACGACGTTATGGTAACGCTTATTGTTAAAGTTTTGAGAATGCCCCATGAAAAAGACATGCCGGATTTTCTTTGGCACCTATTAGTCGTTGTGTCTTGCCTAACGACACCCACATTTTTAATTTATCTTATTTACATAGCTAGTTTTATGTGCAATCCGTGGAAATCCCATTTGTTTGTTATGCCTTATCAACATGACATGTATTTCTCGCCAATGACTGCTCCTCTTTCAATACCAACTCCTGTGACAGGTGTACCAAATAATCCAAATTATAAGCCTTACCCAGTACAGCAAACATAAACAATAAATACTTTTTAATCACAAGTAGTAATTAATAATAATAATAAAAAAAAATTTCATTAACATTTTACAAAATCATTTTCATTTTATTTAAGTGATTTGTTCAGTGCATAAAAGAAAAAATAATAATAAACGAAAGACAAAAAATGTTATTTTACATTATTAATTTTATAGTTTAATCAAGACCTATTGACCTTATAGTTCATTAATAATCGTTTAAATTGTTATAAATATTTGATAAATTATAAATTTTAATCTTTTTAAAATTATTTATATAATTTATAATTGTATTTTTTATGTTAAGTGCAATTTTTAATTTAAAAATTTATTTTTAAATAAATTCTTAAAAAAAAAAATAAAGAATCAAATTTATATTAAAAAACATTTATTAAAAAAAATTTAGAAAATAAGAATTTTCGATAAAATTAAAGATTTTTAATCTCACACGAAAAAGTAATGCCGAAATTTTTTTTTTATTTTGCAAAGAATACATTTAAAAAATTATTATTATTATACATGGAGTAGTGATTTTATATTTAAAAATTTTTTAACAATACTTTTTTTTAGTATCGTTGACAGGGTTAAATATAAATATATAAAAAATTAAGTAAAATAACTCAAATAAAACGAATCGTTGAAAAAAAAAAATTTTTTAAGTCGCAAAAGAAAAAGAAAATATAAAAAAAACTGTTTTTTTTTTTTTTAATAATGTTTAAATTGAGGCAGATTGTAAATTAAAAACTTTTAATAAAGTCTCAATTGTTCGACTACACATTATTATTATTATTATTAAGTTGATTATTATTTACGCAGCAAAATTAAATTATAAAAAGAAAGTTTTATTAAATATATAATAAAACTTATGGATTAAATTTTTTTTTTTGTGGAATTTTATTATTATTCAATTATGTTTTTTTGGTATTGTTAAAAAATTCTTTTAAAACTATAAAAAAATGTTTAATACTTCTTTTATTCAGTTCCATTTTTTCATTAGCTTGTTCGGCTAAAAAATTTAAGTACTGAAAAAAGAAAAAAAAAAAAAACTCCAAAAATGTAATTTTTTTAAAGTGATAAATTATGTAAAAAGTATTAGGAAATATTTTATTAACTTACAAAATTAGAAACAAGCATTACATTTCCTTGAGAAAGTGGAACTTCTAACCTTAAATTACTTCTAATTGCTAATGTTATTTTCCCATGTTTACCTACAGTTAATCCCGAATCTCTAAATCCTGCACCGATTGCATAAGTATGCTGAAATCATTAATTATATGAAAATAAATTCTATCTCTTGTTGTATTTACATTATATAAAAAAAAAAAAATAAATGAAAATTACCAAATGTCTTGCTTTTTCTAAATTTGAACACAATATGTGTAAAATAAATGGCTCGAATTTAAATTGCAAATCTCCTTCGGTTAAATTAACACTATTTACAAATGTATCAGGATCAATTAAATCATGACTTGTGTATAGCCATTTACAATCTTTTTTTGATTTTTTATGACCAGTAACGTCTCCATAACTCTACAAAAATCAAAAATGATAATTGAAAATTTTTTTTTTTTTAAATTAAAACAGTTTATAAAATAAAATTAATACTGACCGATGTAAATAGTATTGCTCTACCAGAACAAGAACTCGTCGTAACGTAATCATCTTGTTCGTTAATAAAATCAACCAAATCTTTTATTGATTCATCGACGGATCCTTTTTTACTTAAATCGCTTGCCTGTAAAATTTGTTTTTTAACGTTTTTAAAATCCATTTTTTATAAATATATAAATAAAAAAAAAAAAAAAAAAAAAAGAAAAATTATACTATTTCAAAACCGTAAATACAAATATAAAAATGATTACCACTGCCTTCTAAATTAGAACATGCGCAGAGTTTATCGCAATCTTTGATCGAACGACATTCTTGTTACACGACTACTTGAAAAAACCGTTAACTTCATTTTAAAATTTTTGTTCAAAATTAAAACGTAAAACCTTTTTTTTGTAAAATTTCATGTTCCGGCAGCGGATACACGCGGAAAATATGTAAGAATTCATTTTTACTTTTAATTATTTCACTTGTTTAAATTATCAGTATCATTTTTACACTTTTAACCTTCGATTTGTTTAAAAATAACGATTGTGATGACCAAAAAAAAAACGAAGCTAAAATTCAAAACGTATTCCATAAAAAATAAATTGTGTTTTAATATATATCTTTCAATTTCTTTAAAAAATATCTTTAGAATTTAAAATGAAAAGTTTTAAATTAATTTTTTAATGAATTTTTAAAAAAAAAACGGTTAGTAAAGAACAAAACCAAAAAGAAAAAAATTATTATTATTATTATTTTCTATTAATTTTATTAGAATTTTTTAATTTTTTTTTTAAATATATACACGACTTCTTCTTTAAAAAAAAATAACAAAAAAAAAAGAAATTACAAATAAACTAATTAAAACTTTTTCAAGATAAAATTTAAAAAAAAAATTAATTAATTAATTAATTAATTAATTGCTAAAAATAATAATAATAATAATAATTGTAAGGCATAAAATTTACACCCTTTTTTTCAATTCTATATATATATTGTGACATTTTTTCATTTTAAAATTAATTAAAATTTAATTTTACGGCATAAAGAAAAACAAAAAAAATTAATACAAAGCTTTTAATTAATTAATTAATAATTTAATTTAATTTAAAAAAAAAAAAAAACAAAGTCTGACATGTTTTTTTTTTTTTTTTTTTTTTACCTAAAATATTAATTATAATTATTTATTATTAATTTTAACATTTTTTCTTTTATGCCAAAATATTTACAATTTTTTTTAGAAAAATTTATTTATTACATTTTTAAACTATATATATATAAGTATATATATATATATATATATATATATATATATATATATATATATATATATATATATATATATATATATATATATATTTAATATTTTTATTTACAATTTATTTTATTATTCAACAAAAATTTTCTACAATTTTATCTAAAATCAAAAGTCTTTATATATATATATATATATAATGACTCTCCTGTTAGGTTATTTATCATACCTAATTGGCATGATAATAATAACACAAGCATCTCTTACAACAAATTAATTTTTATTATATATATATATATATATATATATATATATATTTAATTACATTAGAAAAAAAAATGTCACTCATCACAAAGCAAACGCATATTTTTTTTTTAAATTATCATGAAAATAATGAGAAAAAAAAAATTTTTTATTCTTTGGTAACGACAATATTTAACCGTTTTTTGATCTTTAATTATTATTATTATTTCAATATATATATATATATATATATATATATATATATATATATATATATATATATAATTAATATACACATATATACACAACACAAGATATTTATTGCAATATTTATTATTATTATTTTTCTCTCTCTCTCTCTCTCTCTAAGGCAAAATACTGATTTTAATCAGATGATTGATTGATTCATAAGAGTTTTTATTATTATTATTATTATTAATTTCTTTTCATTCGTTATGTTTTACACGAATAACTATTTTATTAACCGTAGCAAATTTAATTATTAAACACATTTAATTGTTGACTTTTTTTTTTTTTTACAAAAAAATTTAAATAATTTATGTATGTACATAACGATATCTTAAGATTGTCTTAGTACGCTTTCTAATACAGAGTTGTTAATATTGTAAATTTCAAATTTTAAAATAAATGATAATAATAATTATTAATTAATTATTAAATTTATAAGGTGACGAAATACGTTATCACTTTCGGATCATTATTATTTTTTTCCGATAATTAATTATCCGATCATAATTATTATTATCATTAATTATGTTAATCGATTTATTAAATGTATTAATTTGTTATTATCATCATCATCATCATCATCATCACCGATAGTTTTATTTATTTATTTTAACGGTTGAGTAATAATTTTTTTTTTATAAATAATAATAATAATATCGAAACTTTTCATGGCACGTATTTAAAAAAAAAACGAACGGATGAGACTCTCTCTCTCTCTCTCTCTCTCTTATTTTACAATTTAAATATGTCTCTCTCTTTCTCTCATTTTACAAATTTAAATATCCCTCTCTCTTTCTATCTTTGTTAAAATAAAAAAAAAAATTTAAAAAAATTAAATAAAAAAAAAAATCATAAAAATTTATTATTATAAATAATAATAATAATATTTTTTTAAAAAAAAAATAATAATAATAATAATTTAGTCAATTGATATAATCGTGGATTTTTTTTGTTTGTTTGTTTTTTTTTTTATGAAAATCATTCATAATATTTAAACAATTTATATAAATTTTGCTGTTGCTGCTGCTGCTGCTGCTACTGCTACTACTGCTGCTGTTTCTGTTACCACAACTTAATTAATTAAAAAATTATTATTATTATTATTATTATATAATAATTGAAACCATAATAATAATAAAAAAATTTTTTTTTAGTTTTTAATTTGTATAAACGATAAATTTCTTTAAATCTACTAATTATTATTATTATTATTATTATTATTTAAAATCATTCTACGATTAGAAAACAGCAGAGTTATACAGCAGCTGTGAAATGACAATTATTTTTATTATTATTATTATTTAAATCCAAACCTGAATTGGATTTTAATCTACATTTATTTATTTTTTTTATCTACTGATTGATATTAATCAAGCACATAAAAAAAAAAAATCGTAACGTTTTTTCTTTCTCTCTCTCTCTCACTATCTCTTTCTATCTCTATCTCTATCCCTCTTTCTCTTTTTTCTTTCTTTTCAATTTCTTTTTTCTTTTTTGTTTTGTTTTGTTTCGTTTGTTTTGACCCTGTTGCTAGGTAGGAACAACAACAAGTTATACCTGCACACATAGATAATAATAATAATAATTGAAACGTTAAGACAAATCAAATTTCATCTTATCGGTATTCTAATAATAAAACTATGATATCTTTTTTCTCCTCCTCCTCCTCTTCCTCCTCCTCCTTCCCCTCATCCGGAACCTAATCATTTTGTTTTTTTTTTTTTTTAAATTCGTGCCTGATTCGCGTTTTTCAAAAAATAAAAAAAAAAAAAATTATTCCTGCATGATAGGATAATAATTATTTTCTAAATATTGCCACGCGAAATAATTCAATTTTATTCATTCATTCATTCGTGATGATGATCGATCGATGAATCGTTCGATGGATCGATCAATCGATCAATCGATCGATCGACCTATCGAATATTTAATTAAAACCCTGTACGAGAAAGCACTAATTTTAATTATCCGATACCTGAGTTTTTTTTTTTTTTTTTTTTTTTTTTCTTTCTTTCTTTCTTTCTTTTCTTTTTTTTTCCCCCCAATTCTTTCTTTACTCAGGGTATTCCCACCAATCCTTTTCGTATCCTTCGGGAACGTGTTCTAATAAAACCTTACGCCGTCCATCGCAATATCTTTACATAAACAAAAAAAAAATAATAATAATAATAGTTTAATCGTTAGTTAACAACGATGACAAACCTAACGGTTTCTTCCCGTACCTGTATTTATCTTGCACTTTTTGCTTTATGTCGGCAAGATTTTCCGACGTTATATCACGTTCTAAAAATTCCGAGAGTTTTTCCGTCGCGCTTTCCAAATCCTTTTGATTATCTTCAAATATAACGGACTGATTGTTTTTTCTCAAATAGTAAGCGAATACGTATGTGTACATAAGAGTTTGCCTACATTGACACAATATATCGACGGCTTTTTTCAAAAATTGAACCTGTTTAACAACAAAAAAACAAAAAATTATCGTTAATAAACATCCACAAACAATAATAATAATAATAATAATAATAGGATAAATTCATCTTCCCCCCCTCCCTCCTAACCTCGATCCACGACATATTATGATGCTGCATTTCTTCCATTTTACCCTTAACACTAGCATAAAGTTTATGTTCGAATTTGAGCGATTGCATGTGATTCATATACCGATTACAATAAAAAAGATATCTTTGTAACGCTGCCCGAGACCTTTCTTGAGCATCTCTAGCGGCTTTAGCTTCTTCTTCATCGTACCTATTACAGTTGTACCTACGACAAACGTATTAAATTAAAAAGTTCATTCCAACCGTACAACAATTAATAAATTTTCAAAAATTTTCCCCATCAGTTATAATTATTATTATTTTTTTTTTTTACCACGACGACCCGTGCGGTTCCCATGGTCCTAAACAAACCCAACAAAAATCCGCTTTACAATTTTGATTTTTACACACCATGTGATTGCAACCTCCATCCTTTTCAATTGTTACATTACATTTTGGACATTCCTGGAAAACCCAAATGAAATAATTTTCAATTCCAGACATTTCTTTCTTTTTTCACATATATATATATATATATATGTGTGTGTATTCTTACTTTAGTGTTAGCTGCAATCCAATTTGAAGTTTCCGAATCATCATCACATTTTTTTATCCATTTTTTTAACCAATGACATTTAACAGGATCATGCCAATTTTCACTACAGGCAAAACAAAATGTATGAGAACATTTACATGTCACTGCTCGAGCTTCAACATGTTGAACTTTGATAGCATTATTACAATCCGGAGATGGACACCACCTCAATAATCTATTACACTAAAATGAAAAATCAAAACGCAATTAACACACTCTCTCTCTCTCTCTCTCTCTAACACATTGATTGTTCCATTGATATTCACCTCGACAAAACTATTCGTAATTAGATGTTGATATTTTAATTTAACTTTTGAATCTCTAACAAGCCTCATGACTGTGGCATCATCTACTAGTATATCACATCCGTGTGCTGCGCAAGCAATCGTTTGACCAACTCCTTCTTCCATTATTTTAGTAGTTAAGTATTCTGCCCAACACTGAGTACAAAATCTATGACCACATTCTAATCCAGTCATCATCTAGAAACATGTTTTTTTTTTTTTAACAATAATGTTTTCATCTCTTTTGTTTTTACTTATTTATAACAACAACAATCACACCATCTTTTATACTTTATACACTTACAGAAGATGGTAATATCATAAAGCATATCTCACATTCTTCAGTACTTGTCGTGGAAGTTCTCCTCACTGGTTGAAACTACAATTTGTCAAAATTTATTCATTAGTAAAGCGACACATTACCTTACAATTATTTCACTCTCTCTCTCTCTCTCTCTTTTTCACCTTTTGTTTTATTAGTGTAGGTTTTCTAAATGGATTAATTACTCTAGCTTCTGCAAACAATTGATCCTGATCTCCATCATAAAATCTTTCCATTAATTTTTCTTTATCCCATTTAAAATGATTTAGCAATATTCTAGTCGTTGTTGCCGGTATCTTAATTGTAAGAAAAAATAAATAAATATAGGTCAAATTATTTAAATAATATTTTACAAACAAACTAAATACATAATATTATTAAGTTTCGATAAATTTTTGTGTTGTGCAATTATATCATTACGAAAACAATACAATTAACAAAGTTTATAACCGATTATAAATGCAAACACAAATTACAACAACAAAAAACATAAAATAGTAACATAATAATTAAATAAAACAATTTAGTAGTCATTTAAGTAAAAGTTATTAGTTATAAACAAAGGAAAATTGTTTTTGTTTTTATGATGTAAGGAGTATATTTGATATTTGAAAAATTTACCTCGACAACAGTATTGACGTCTTTAATAGAATCGACCATATGCTGAACAATTTCTTCGGTTGAAAGAACTTCAAATGGATAATCATCGACATCAGTGGGCCTTTCTCTAGGATTATTACTTTCAACTTCCATTGCAAAATCAACATCATCGCCACTAGATTCGTTACCAGAATCAACGTCGTCATACAGCGTTTCAACATCCGGATCCATTTTTTTGTCGATAAACAACACAAAAAAAAAAAAAAAAAAAAATTCTTAACGTGTGTGTGTGTGTGTGTGGAGAGGAGAGAGAGAAAAAAAAAAAAAAAAAAAAAAAAAACCATTTTTGTTTTTTTTTAAAAAAAAAAACTGATTAAATTTTTTTTTTTTTTTTTTTTTTTTTTTTTTTTTTTTATTAGTGAATATATTCGTACTAGTAAATTTAGTATTAGAAAAAAAGTCAACGGGAAAACATTCACAGCACTTGTAAACTGAATACTTTTACGTCAAGTTCTGCTTGCTTTTTTATCACATGACGTCAGCTCCTGTTTTGCACAGCATTATGGGAAAATTGACAATCACAATCAAGTTGACAACCTTTGGAAAAAAAAAAAAAAATTTTTTTACTATCTCTCTCTCTCTCTACTCTCTCGGTACATAATAAGAACATTAACGTCGTAATATATATACACAATGCAAATTAATTTTGCTATAATTTTTTTTTTTTTTTTTTTTATGTTGGTCATACGCATACTCGTAAACCGTAGCAAATCGTTACTAACCTAATACCAGAGTAAAACTATTTATTAATAATTAAAAAAAAACTATTTTAATTAATTAATATTACGACAGTTAAATTAAAAGTGTAAAAATAATTAACAATAATAATAATAATTCAAATAACAATAATCAATCAATCAATCAATCATCTAAAAAATACTTTTATTATTATTATTACGCGTAATACAATTAAATTTTTTATATTAAATATATTATTATTATTATCATCTTGTGTTATGTAATAGTGCGATAAAAAAAAAAAAAAAATATTACGTTTTTCTTAGCTTCGTAATTTTGCCGCCATTTTTTTTATTTTTTTGCTAACGTTCACGTGATACGATTTACTTATGGATTCAATCACCTGTAACTTGTTTAGTTTAGGTTATAATGTTTTTATTTAAAAAAATGAATTTAATTTAAAATGTTTTAAACTTAAATAATAATAATAATAATATCACAGTGTATTATCGTCGTACCTTTTTTTTTTTTTATATATATATATAAAATGTATTCAGCATTTAAACAAATAAGTTTTTTTAAACGTTTAAATAATGATAATTTAATTTTATCAATTAAAAATAATAAATTTATACAGGAATATAGATGTGCCGCTACAGGTTTGTTAATTATATATATATATAAAATTATTATTATTATTGTATTAAATTTTCGCTTTTGTTAATTATCAAAACAATGTTCTCATTATTATTATTATTATTATAATGATGCAGAGCATATTTTGATATTTTATTAATTTTTTTTGTGTGTTTTTTAATATTATTATTATTAATATTATGTATGTAAGTATATATTATTTTTGGTACTTGTTGATTATTATTATTATTTACAAGTGTTTTTTATGTGTATGATGTTTTATGATATGAAATCTTCCAGGGTTATTAAATAGGGATGTTTTGGATAAGGAACAAATTCCTGTCGATTATTTTTTTCATCAAATTAAAACGAGACAAGAGGAAGCTTTATCGAGTGCTGTTTTCAAAATAGAAAACGATGATGAGAGTTGCAAAAGGATATATGACATTGCTTGCAATTGTGGGAAATTGATTAAAATGTACAAATTTGAAACAAATTCAATGAAATATGTTTTGTTAGAAATGGAAAATGGCGAACAATTATCAAATCTCATTAATCATAGCAAATCTCATGGTGGTGGTGGTGGTGGTGGGAAAAGGGGAAAATTTTCAATTTTGAATTCGCTCGGAGGACATTTTGGATATTTCAACGATTCCATCGTATACGATCATGAGAAAATTATTCCCACCACCACAGTGATGGAAAATTATGATTATTATTACTCGAATGTTAATAATAATGATGATAATTCAAAAACAAATTCAATTCGAAAACTGTTGAAAGAATACAAAACGTTAGATTTGGACAATCAAATACGTTTACTACACGACTCGTACAAATTGAATGATTTGGGATACAGATTGAGATACATGATGTGGAAACAAATACAAAATTTAGTCAACGTTCTCCTACCAACTCATTCCGTGTATCCGTTCGGTAGTGCCGTGAACGGTTTGGGTGACGTCACGAGCGATTTAGATTTGGTCGTCCTTCGTGACGATTCCACGAGTTTCAGATGGCATAAAAATCCCGGCGTCGATATCAATTCCGTACAAAACGATTTGAGTTTATTGACGAACGTCATGACGAAAACATCCGTCGGTTGTGCAAAAGTCGTTTTCATAAAACAAGCCAAAGTTCCCATTATTAAATACAAACATAGTTTTACGGGAGTCGAATGCGACGTGTCGATGCATCAAACGGAAGCGCTCAAAATGTCGCAAATTTTATTCGCTCTCTCAAATTTCGATCCCAGAATAAAACCGTTAATATTTTTCATTAAAATATGGGCTCGAGAATTACGTTTGACGAGAGAACAACCCGGACCGACGATAACGAATTTTTCCCTAATATTATTAACGATATTTTTCCTACAGCAAAAAGGTTCCTCTCACACGGAAATATTACCACCCTTCGATTTATTTCCGCTACGCGATACCGATGCGAACGATGACGTCATGACGATGGAAAACACTGATGAAAAATTAGAATGCATTTTAAATAATTTCAAATGTCACGTGACGTCGTCGTCGTCGTCGTCGACGTCATCGCCGACGTCATCGCCGTCGGCTCCGAACGGAAAATCAACCGTCGAATTATTATTATTATTTTATAAATTTTATTCAGTTTTTAATTTCAATTCGTACGGTTGTTGTTTGAACACGGGACAAATAATACGGAAAAATAATTTTAAAAATTACGGAATGTATATAAAAAATCCATTTTGTTCGATTTACAACGTGAGTAAAAACGTTAGCCTGAGCGAAGTTAATAAATTTCAATTTTATTGTCAAATTGCTGCCACGTTATTGGAAGAATCCGAAACAACGATATCTCGAAATTCTACGACTCGAACCGCCGTCGTCGATGAATCGAAATTTCTTTTAAATTTTCTCAATTATAATTCGTATGCTAACGAGTTGATGGCGAAAAAACTAAGTAATAATAATAATATTAATTCAAATGTTAAATTTGCCGATTTGAAAAGTATTTTTTAAACAAACAAACAAACAAACAAACAAAATTTTTTTTTATATAATACAATAAATAAATATATATATACATAAAATTTTATTTATTTATTTATTTATTTTTTCGTCGAGCATTTCCTATCGTGTTGTATCAATAATAATAATAATAATGATAATTTTTCATTACAAGTTTTTTTTTCTCTCTCTCTCTCTCTTTCTCTTTCTCTTTCTAACAGATTTAAAAACGGAAATCAAAATCGGTGACGTCGTTAAAAAAATTCAACCGGCGAAAAAACCGCAGTACTGTCCACATAAATATCGTGAGTCGTTTGTCTTTCATTTTTTTTGGGGGGGAAGGGGTGGGAGTGGGGGGGGCACGCGAATCCGTTAATTTTTCCCTTTTTTGCTTACAGTATCCATGGGCGAACTCAATCAAAACACGTTAAAACATTTACGATGGATGCTACAGAAAGACATATTGAAACAAGATGTTTTCCTAATCGGTCACCCGAGTCCGGCGAAACGACGGTTGGCAATGATTTTCCTCGAAATGACCGGAAGAGAATTCGAATACGTCGCATTGACTAGAGACACGACGGAAGCGGATTTAAAACAGAGGAGAGAAATACTCGGAGGAACTGCTAAATATTTCGATCAGGTACTTTTTTTCCCTTTTTTTTTCCCCTTTTTCTCCTTCTTTTTTTTTTTTTATATTTTTTAAAAATTTTCTTTCGTTTCCACACCAGAGCGCAGTAAGAGCCGCTTTGGAAGGACGAGTACTCATATTGGAGGGCATTGAAAAAGCGGAAAGAAACGTACTTCCGGTTTTGAATAATCTATTGGAAAATCGTGAAATGCATTTGGAAGACGGGAGATTTTTAATACCCGGAACGAGATACGATAAATTATTACAAGTAAGGCAGGCACACACGATGGCCAAACGTATTTTCCCGCCATTTTTTTTTTTTTTTAAATGAAAATTCACGACGCCAACTCTTGAAAAAACAGGTTCATACGAAAGAAGAACTCGACAGGTGGAAATTGGTTAGAGTGAGCGACGATTTTCGAGTTATCGCCATCGGTCTACCTGTACCTAAATACGTTGGGAATCCTTTGGATCCGCCATTACGATCGAGATTTCAAGCGAGAAGCATAAATCCTTATAGTTATCAGGTATGTCGCATTTTTTTTTTTATTTCCGTTTCCTTTTTTTTTTTACAAACAACATGACGTCACGACGTTGTTTATGCAGTTTTTTTTTTATATATAAACTGACAAGATACAAGTCACGACATGTGTTGTTGTGTTTTCCCCTCCCCCCACCCGAAATGATTTTTCGAAAAAGATAATAATAATAATAATAATAATAGCGTGAAAATTTCAAATGAAAAAAAAAATTCTTTGTTTTGTTTTCCGCAAGAAAACTAGTTAAAAGTTTAATAAGTTTTCTTTTTTTCGGGGGGGAAGGGGGATGGGTATGAAACGTTTCATTTCCTGTTGGAAAATTTTTCTTAATTTTTTTTTTTTAAACCTACGCTTTTTTATATTTCACTTTTTCCGCTTTTGTTTCTTTCGAACCCTTGACTACTTCCGGTCGGTTTTTTTGTTTTTTGCTGTCGTGGAAAATTTTCCCGTTCCCTTCATCATCACCTCATCACGTTTCGAAAAAAATTTTACTTTACCTTTCACTTAAACGGCCATTTCCGGTCGAACGTTGTTATGATGTTGGCATTTTTCGTTTCCTTATCGTACGTCGCTCCGGTTCGTTCTGCTTCCACGATTAATTTGATTCGTGTCATTTTGTCTGCTAATCCCTCTAATTGTTTATATCCGTAGAAAAAAAGATTATAAAAAATAGTATTAATTAACGTCAAATCGAGTACTAAAGTAGTAGGTAATAATTATTAATACTTACGGAAAGAGATCGTATCATTTCCGGTATACTTTTGACAAGTTTTCTTCTTCCTTTTCCTTTTTAACCTTTTCCGGAAAATTTAAGTAAAAAAAAAAAAAAAGTTTGATATGATTGCGTCATCATGAAAGGGGGTCGTCGTTGTCATCGGAAAAACTTTCGCATTCTTCCGACATGTTTTCCTCCCCTTCGGTCATCGACGGTAGCGACGGCATGAAAATATGAAGTTGTCGCTTTCCCAATTTTTTCCCTCCTACGTCATTACTACCTCCATCATCATCATCATCGTTTTTTTCTTCTTTTTTTGTTTCGAACTCGGTCGCATCGCGGTTATCATTTGTCCATGTATATGTTCTTTTAAAATCACCGCCACCATCATCGCCGTCGCCATCGTCGTCTGCTATTTCATCGTTTCCGGTTTTAACGTTTAAAAAATTCAAATTTTTAACGATCCCCGGGTAATTTTGATCGATACGATTCGCATAATGTAAACAATTTTCGATTGAATTTTTTAAATTTATCGATTTCGATAAATTCGATTCGATTTTGACCGTTATGTATTTCGCGAGTTCGGGATTTTCTTCGGGAAAATTCAATTTTCTATTCTCATCATCGGAATCCCAACCCATCACCCCGTTATCATCACCACCACCACCACCACCGATACAATCCGAATTATCGTTGTCGATGACGTCAATCATCGAAATGACGTCAGTATCGTTTTGTACGAATACATCATCATTATTTCCTGATTGTTGTTGTTGTTGTTGTTTTGGTTGTGGTTGTCGTTGTCGTTGCTCTTCATCATCATCATCATCATCACGGTGTCTCGGTGTAATAAAATATTGTTTCTTTTTACTCGTATCTTTTAATAAATTCATAACTTCCGGTTTAGACGGCGATGAGATTTTGTTTTCGGCGGTTGAAAAATTTGTCTTCGTTTTCCGTTCGACGTTTTTCTTCGACGAGAGTTTTTCCAACGTGGAAAATTTTAATTTTTCGTTATATAAATTTTGTTTTCTCGCCAAATCGATCCATTGTACGACTCTATCCGTGAGAGAACATTTATCTCGTTTCGATAAATTTTTATCGGAAAATTCATTTTCCGACGGATAACAATTCGAATTCGGATTACGATGATGATGATGATGATGATAATAATAATGAGTTGGAAATTTAAATTTTTTCCATTTTTCTCCCGCTTTCGTTACGGACACGATGATATCATCATTCGGATTTTGTTTTTTTTTTCTAAAATTTTTCTCGTTTATTTCTTTTTCCGTTTCCGCCGGGTTATTCACAGTCGAAAGATTTCCCGCGTCGGTTCGATTTTCACGCGAAACGTACGACGACTCGGGAAAAATCGTATTGAAATTTACGGCGGAAAATTTTTTCGTTTTGAAATTTTCCGCATCGTAATCGTGGTAATAATTATTATTATTATTATTGGTCCTCCTGTCGTTTTTGTTTTCTGGAAAATCAAACAAAACAGAAAAAGTGATTATTTCTCTCACGTGACTTGTTGAATTTTTTTGCTGTTTGTTGTTGTTTGTTTTCGAAGAAAAACAAACAAAAAAAAGGAAAAAAAAAAAACAAATTTAAATAAACACAAACCTGAATTTGTATTTTTTTCAATCGATTCTTCTTCGCTGGAAAATTTTTCAAACGAATCGTGCTGTCGTTTATTATTATTATTATCATCATCATCATCATTGTTGTTTATTTTATTGAAATTTCTAGTTTTTGAACGTTTCGACGAATGTTTTCCCCGTTGCGAATTCGAATTCGAATCCTTTTCGAAAAATCTTTCGCCATTTTCGGGTATGGAATTTTTTTTCTTGCGATTATTATTATTATTATTATCGTTATTTGAATTTTTCGAAAAATGTAATTTGACGAAACATTTTTGCAAATCCGTCGTCATTCTGCTGCTGACGTCATCGTCGTCGTCATCGTCACCGTCGGTCATTATAAATTTTTTCTTTTTCTTTTTCGATACGTTTCCGGTATCGAAATTATCGGATTGAAAATTTCTAGTATCGCACAAACATTCCGAACGAGGTCTCGCTCTCCTATTATTATTATTATTATTATTATTATTATTATTATTATTATTATTATTATTATTATTATTATTATTTATAAAAAAAAGGGGATCTTTTCGTGAAAGTACGACGTGTCTACTCCCGTCGACGTAAATCGTTTTGACGAATAACGGTCTTTCCGAGGATTCCCAACGATTTCCCGGCATTTTTCCTTTTCCGCATCACTCCTCCCTAAAAAAAAAAAAAAAAAAAAAAAAAAAAAAAAAAAAAAAGCAGAAGACAAAATAAATAAATAAAAGGAATTCAAAGGAAAAGAGGTTTTATTCGTGCACTTTACCTTTTAATTGAACGCGGATAAAAATTTTCAAATCCTACCATTATTCTTATTATTATTATTATCATCATTGTAAAATATTTTTTGTCGTTATTTTTTTATAATTTTTAAATCGTAAACAACAGCAACAACAGCACAAAATAAATAAAATAAACATTATTATTATTAATATTTATATTTGATAATATGAATAGAAAATTTTCCTTTTCTTTCCCGGAAATGGAAATTTTTTTTTTTTTTTTTGGTTGTTATTGTTGTTCTTTACCGAGGCGTGTCACATGCACTACTGACAATAATAAGCGTGTCTCCGATCTATAAAAAGAGAGAGAGAGAGAGAGAGAGAGAGAGAAAGAAAACAAAAAAAAAAAAGACGTTTTTTTGCTCTTTCTTTCTCTCTTTCTTTTCTACGTTTACCTTTCGGACGAAATTTTATTTATTTTAAAACGATGACAATAATAATAATAATAATAATAATAATGATAATGATAATAATACAAAAAAAGAAAATCTTTTCGAAAGCATTTTCGAATCGGGAAACCGAAAATTTTTCCATAATGATCTCACTTAACGTAATTTATTGATATTAAATTTTTAAAAAAGGCGCGAAAAAAAATTTAAATTTTTTTTACAATTGTTTACGTATCCGCATTGATTGGATAATAATAATAATAATAATAATAATAATAATAATAATAATAATAATAATAATAATAATAATAATAATAATAATAATAATAATAATAATAATAATAATAATAATAATAATAATAATAATAATAATAATAATAATAATAATAATACTGTAGGAGGATTTAAATTTTTGTTTAGTTCGTTTAGCGCGTTTTCGAATTGAAAAAATTAATTGAAATTTTTTTTTTTTTTTTTTTTTTAATTAAATCAATTCAAATTCCCGGGTTTTCTAAAAAAAAAATTAATTAGTCGAAAGTGGAAGTAGAAGAAGAAGAAGAAGAAGAAGAAAAAGTAGAAAAAGTAGGGGGGGGGAAAAGAATGAAGGAATGAAAAAAACGATGGGGGGGGGGGGAAAACTTTTCAAACTCGAGCATGTCTCAAGTAATTTAAACTCTTTCCCTCCCTCTTTCCCTCCCTCTCTCACTCTCTCTTTCTCTCTACTTTCCCGAATGGGTAATTTACCCGCCCCCTGCCCCCCGCTGCTCCCGCCCCCATCAAAAAAAATTATAATTTAAACCATTTTCTAAAAAAAAAAAAAAAATTACTCTCACTATTTTAAACACTTAATAGATCTAATAATATCTTAATGTATTTTACCTTTTAAAATTATACACTTCCGGTAAATTTTCCGTTTCCCCCCCCCTTCCCTCCTCCCCACCCACCTCCTTCCCCTCCTCCTCGTTTTATTTTTATTTTAATAAATGTAATTATTAAAAGAATTTTGTTTTTTTTTTTTTTTGCGGGAAAAAGTTTTTTGTTTTTTTTTTTTTTTTTTTTTGCTGTTGTTTTTGTGAATTACGATCCTAATACAAAAGATTTTAATTACGATAAAAAAAAAAAAAAAAAGATTTAAAAACAAAACAAAAAACTTAAATAAAACACGAATAAGCGACTTACGAGGGGGAAGAGGGGGGAATGGGGAGGGGTAGGGGGTAGAGGGGGTACAAATTGATTTATAAATAAATATTTAATGAATCTTCTCGAAATTCAGTAAATTGAATACAAAAAAAGAAGAAAACTATTTCAATTTCTTCGATTTACGAACAAAAAAATTTTAATGATTGGTAAACACGCGATAACGGGTGTATATTAAAATGTTTTTTGCATCACCTCCCCCCGCCCCCGCGCCATGCTACCCTTGCCCCCTTCATTCTTCTTCGCACCAATTCAAATTTAAGAATAGAATTATTTCTCTCTCTCTCTCTCTCTTTCTCTCTCTCGTTTCAGGAAGTTGCGTCAACGTTTAAGGAAATAGTACCGAACGGAGATTTTGATAAAATTAATAAATTCCTATCGTGTGCCTACGCATTGTCATCGGACGAATCCGCTAGTTTGGGACTTCCGGATTTTCCCATCGACAACATACCGAAAATTGCTGCCCTCCTTGGAAAATTTCCAAGCGCTCGAGTTTTCGATTTGTTCAATCGATTGTACCCATACGAATCTTTTTTGCAAAAAGAAGGTAGAGAAGGAGTCGAACACGTTTTGAAATCGTTTCAAGTGAAGAAAAATCGAATCGCGACGTCGGAAAATTCATTACTCGAAGTCAAATTTTCATCGGATGACGATTCGGTAGCCACGTGTTCCGTCTTCCTAAATTCAACTAATTTAAACGTTAAGGTAATGCGCGAATGGGAGCACGAAGGAGTGCGTGAAAAAGGTTTTCTCTCTCTCTCTCTCTCTCTCGGGTTGAAATAAATAAATAAATTATCATTTCAGGTACCGTGCGGTTCGTTACCGACGACGAGTCACGTTTCATCGTTCAAATACATTCCGACAAACTATCAGGAAAATCTCGTCGTAGAATTATTACAAAGTCATTCGGTATCGGATTTTTGTCTCGTGGGACCCAAAGGATGTGGGAAAAGTGCGACGGTTCTCAGGTTGGCAAACCTGTTAAATTACGAAGTCGAATCTATCGTTTTGTACCAGGACATAACGTCGAGAGATTTGATGCAGCAAAGGACCACTCGTCCGAACGGCGACACGATTTGGAACGATTCTCCTTTGATACGAGCCGCATTGGATGGAAAATTAGCCATATTGGATGGCATCGATAGAGTTCATCCGAGCACGTTGTCCGTCATACACAGTTTGGTCCACGACAGAGACGTTCAATTGTACGACGGTAAAAGACTCGTTCGACACGATCGCTACGAGGAAATTAAAAAATTACACGATTTGACCGACGAGGAAATGACGAATTCGTCGAAAATATTCAAAATTCATCCTTCGTTTAGAATCGTCGGACTTGCGGAAATGACGTCACAAAAAGGTACGTCAGAGTAAAACTATATTTAGTGGTGGTAACATGCAATTCCTATTATTATTATTATTATTATTCGTTTTAATATTTAAAAAAAACTAATTAAAGTTTTTTTTTTTTTTTTTTTTTTAATTTTTTTTAAAGGAGTTTCGGTAAACAACAAATGGCTTTCGCCTGAAATGTTATCATTATTCATGTTTCACGAAATGAGACCTTTGTCGACGAAAGAAGAAAGACGCATAATAGAAAAACTTTACACGAGTTCCATAAACGAAAAAGTCGAAAAAGTCATAAATTTAGCTCTTTCGTTGAGAGAATCGAGCGATCCGACGTTGGCATCACTGAGTTCATCTTTTTCCACGAGACAACTTTTGAGAATGTCTAAAAGATTATTGTCTTATCCGGAGGATTCGTTATACAACACCGTTCAGAAAGCTTGTTTGGCAAGGTCTGTGTGATTTTTCTCTGTTTAATTTTCCTTGATCGCATCAACACGTTAATTTCGTCACGCGTACACCTCCGCAGGTTTTTACCACCGATAACAAAAGAAGCCTTCGATAACAAATTGAAAAGCGAAGGGATAACGGCGGATTCGGACGACGAATACGGTGGGCACGAGGAAATATCTTGCCGAGTAAACGATCGAACTGTGAAAATCGGAAAAACGGAAGTCGAACGTTACGTCACCAATTCAAAATCTAAAATCCCCGACATATTATTTTTCGATATTCCGCAACATTTGAAATTGCTCGAATGGTTGATTCAAGATTTCACGTTGGGTGAACATTTACTCTTGGTCGGAAATCAGGGTAATCTCCCGCCCCCCGCCCCGCCCCGCCCACCCCCAAAAAAACATTTTAAATTCGAACCGTGATTTGTCGTTTCAGGCGTGGGAAAAAATAAAATAACCGACAGATTGTTGCAATTGTTAAACAGGCCACGGGAATACATACAACTTCACAGAGACACGACCGTACAAACTTTAACCCTTCAACCCACGGTCAAAGACGGAATCGTTTCCTACGAGGATTCACCTCTGGTGCAAGCCGTTAAAACGGGTCACGTTTTAGTGGTCGACGAAGCCGATAAAGCTCCCACTCACGTCACGTGCATTTTAAAAGTATGTCGGTCACGCGACAATCACTCATCATCATCATCCACTCCTCCTTGAAAATTTTTTCTTTTTTTTTCCTACAGACTTTGGTCGAACGGGGAGAAATGACTCTGTCGGACGGTAGAAAAATAATCCCATACGGCGACGGTAGAAAAAATAATTCGAACGTCATCGAACTTCATCCCGATTTCCGAATGATCGTTTTAGCCAACAGACCGGGATTTCCATTTTTGGGAAATGATTTTTTTAGCTCTTTAGGTAAAACCGCGCGACGCGACACGTCACGTCACGACACGATTTAATCATTTGGAAATTTTCATTTTTTTTAAGGGGATTTGTTCAGTTGTCACATCGTCGATAATCCGAGCGTCGAATCCGAAATTGCTTTATTGAAACAATACGGTCCGGACGTTCCGGAAAATACGATTGTGAAATTAGTCAAAGCTTTTGGAGAATTGAGGGATTTGGCGGATAAGGGTTGCGTTCAGTATCCTTATTCGACGAGGGAAGTTGTCAACGTGGTTAAACACATGCAGGTAAGACAGAACGAACTGTCGCAATAAAAAAAAATTTTAAAACAATTTCGAAAAGAATTCTAAAAAGAAAATTTAATTTTTAGAATTTTAGCAACGAAGGAATCAGCGACGTCGTTAAAAACGTTTTCGATTTCGATAAATATTCTTCCAACACTTTAGAAACGATCGTGCCAATATTACAAAAACATGGGATTCCCGTTAACGTCACGACTAAAAATGTTTCTATGGCAAAAGAGTAAGTAAGTATTTTTTTTTTTTTTTCAACGATAAAATTCGGGTCGTTGACGAGTGAATTCATTTTTTTTTTCCCCCCGTTAAAGATTTTCATTACCAAAACTTTCGAGTTATGGAACGTGGAAAGTTTCGAATGGAAGAGACTCGACCTTCGAAAATCAAATTTCCGTCGAAATGACCAACGTGAAAATTTCAGGGAAAAAAACGTTACCGAATTTACGATCTCAAGTCGACGCCGTCACTCAAGTCAGAGGATCCTTTTTTAACGAAATGCATTCTTACGCGACTCTACCTTTAACCCCCGGGAACGTTGCTTTGGCTATTGCCACGAGTACGTATACTACTACCACGACCACTTAAAATCCCCTCTATTCGAATAATTTATCGAGTTTTGTTTTTACAGCAAACGATTCGTCATCGGAAAATTGTTTGATAAACGTTTTGACTTTAAATCCTTTTCGATTACACGTCACGTGCCTCGAATCACCGGAAGTCAAAATTTTAGCCATGGATTCTTTGGTACCGAAAATCGACTACGGTTCAAAGTATAAATTCAATTTGGTACCCCTGAGTAAACATTTAACCGATAATTTACTCGTACACGAAGAAAATGTCAGTCAGTCACCACATATAATGCGAATCGGATTTTGTACATGAAAATCATCATCATCATTCGTTTTGTTTTTTCAGTCCAATTTTTTACTCATGGTGAACGCTTTTGAAAATTCGGTTCGTCACGTCAGTTTATCGTCGTCAATGTCGGACAAGTTATTAAATGCGTTCGGTAAACGACGTTCGGTCGGAAAATGGAAATTAAACGATCAACTATCCGAAAATAACACGTTGATATTGCATTTGCACCGACAGGGCCTGATTCAAGTTTTGGATTTGAATAAAATGACCGTTTACACTATGGAATTACCATTGGAAATCAAATCAATTCACGTTGCGTCGAACGATACGTGGTTGTTGCAAGATACCGAACACAAGTAAAAGAGTTTTAATGATTTCCTCCCCTCCCCCCCTTTTCTCCCCTCCTCCCACCACCCCCCCCAAACTAATTCTCTTTTTTTTTTTTTTTTTTTTCTAGAAAATTTTTACTCAAGAAAAAAAATTCAAATGATCCGATACCGTCCGTATTCGGTAAAATTCACGAAACCGTTACGACGTCAGAATTTAAATTTGGCGCCATAAAAAATTGTCTCGATTACGATTTGGGTTAGTTATTAGTTCCGCGGTAAAACAAACCGTCGCTGGTGCCACTTTAAAAAAAAAAAAAAAAAAAAACCGTTACGAAATATTTTTCTGTTCGTTTTCAGATGAAGAAACGCTAAGTGCAATAATGAGACGTAAAATAAACGCACCCAACAGATTATTATTGACCGACGAATGTTACGGTTCCCTAGTTTTGGGATTTCCAGATTTGGAAAGTTCGGAAAATGAAGTTTTTTGTTGGCACAGGCCGAAATACGCACGAGACTACGGATGGAGTGGATTATTTGGAAAATCAATTTTCGTAAAAGAAAATTTTCAGGTATTTTCCCCTAAATTTTCTTTTCGGAAACGCGAGTTGATTTTTTAAAAAAAAGTTTTTGTTTCTTAGATCGTGACTCCCATTAATAAAATATTAGCACCGGAAGAAGTTCAAAAGGAAACGGGGGGTTCCTCATGTTTGGGATTTTTGGAAGTTGTGGATTTAAAACGTTCCAAAGTGCAATACCTTCCAGTTCCAGAGTGAGTTATTAAAATTATTTGAGTATTATTCAAAAAAAAAAAAGAAGTAGAAAATTAATTAGGTTTTCTCTCTCTCTCTCTCTCTCTCTTTCCCTAAAATATAAAGAGGAACGGAAACGTCGTGGTACGTCGATTCTGGAACACTGGGAATATTTTTATCCAAAATGAAAGATGACAAAATCGTTACCGTTGATTATGCTGGAAATTTACGATTGTGGGAAACGGGTTTCATGCAACTACAAAGATCTTTGGACGATTGGAAAAAAATGTTGGGAAAAGGTTTGGAAAATTTTTTTATTGTTTTCCCAATCGTGAACTTGGAAAAATCTCATCAAATCTCATAATTTTTAGGAAGCGACGAATCATTACAACTCACGATCAAAAGAGACAGCGGAGCCGAAGTATCGAATCCCAAACACGGTAAAGTAGATCCGGATAATAAACCGCACGTGGGAGGAAACACTTGGGCGGGTGGTACGGGTGGACGGGATACGGCCGGTTTGGGGGGTAAAGGAGGACCCTACAGATTGGATGCGGGTCACGATGTTCACCAGGTGAGTGGCGTCGACGAATCCCTAGTTGTGCTTGAGTACTCAATATTTAATCAACCGCTCGATCCGTAGATATCCGACGAGGAAAAGAACGACGTGCCTGAAGAAGTTAAGAGAGCCGCTCGCGAAATGGGTCAAAAAGCATTTCGACAACGTTTGAAAGAAATCAAAATGAGCGAATACGATCACGAAATGTATCAGAGTTACTCGGTACCCGTGTCGAACCAAGTGAAAATGTTACGGATCGTCATTGGTAACGTTCAAGCGAAAGCAAAAGAAAGAGAATGGGTACGTCATCAAACGTCGGGAGATTTAGACGATTTGAAATTGATCGAAGGTTTAACGGGAGAGAAAACGATTTACCGTCGAAGAATAAAAAAAGAACCGGAATTGGGTGCGCCGCAAACGAAACCCAAGAGATTGAAATTAGTCGCTGACGTGTCGGGTAGCATGTACAGGTACCGAAAAAAAAAAAAAAAAAAAAATGATTCCCGTGACGCGTTCTTCCCCGTTTAAAAAATTTTTTCCCCATTTTTTTTCAAGGTTCAACGGTTACGACGGACGTTTAAATCGAATGCTCGAAGCGAGCGTTTTAGTCATGGAAGCTTTTCATAATCAAGAATCGAAATTTAAATACGACATAACGGGTCATTCGGGAGACGGGTATAACATACCGTTCGTCGAATCGGAAAATCCACCGAAAAACAATAAAGAACGTCTCGAAGTGATAAAGGTCAAACAAAAGTTCACTCACTTACCCCTGACATCGGTGATGAGGTGAAAGGTCAACCAATCAAAATTATAATCCTTTCTTTTATTTAGACGATGCACGCTCATTCCCAATTTTGCATGTCCGGAGATCACACGCTTCCTGCCACTCTCCACGCGATCGAAACTCTTTCGAAAGAAGATTCAGACGAATCCATAGTCATTGTTTTATCCGATGCCAACCTGGAACGCTACGGAATTCGTCCTTCGAGTTTCGGACGAGTTTTAACGTCGAATCCGGACGTGAACGCTTATGCCATACTCATAGGATCCCTCGGGGATCAAGCGACCAGGTCCTGAAAAGAAAAAATTATTATTATTATTATTATTATTATATACGATTCGAAAATTATTATTATCATTTTTTTTTTTTTTTTTTTTTTTTTTTTAGGTTGGCAAGCACTCTTCCCGCCGGACGTGCATTCGTTTGTATGGATCTGAAAAACATTCCGCAAATAATGCAACAAATATTTACGACGTCCGTATTGTCTTCTGCTTAAAATCATTTATTTAAAAAAAGCCAGATGATGTATATTTAATTGGGGGGCCATTTAAAAAACAAACAAACAAACAAACAAATCCGTTTTTAACTTTACCCGTCTCGCATCGAAAGTTTTGGTAAAATAAATAATAATAATAATAAAATGTGATATAAGTATACGTTATTATTATGTAAATAATTTTTAAATGCATATATTACAAATAGTTGTTATTTTTTTAAATAAATATGAATGAATATTGAAAATATTATTATTATTATTATTTGTTTTGTACCTTAAGGTTCATTATTATATTAGAGAGAATCGAATCCTTAAACCTCCTCATTAATATTTCAAAAAAAAAAAAAAAAAAAATTTAAATTTAATTAAAAATTAATTTGGGTTGGCAACGTAGTAATTGTGGATTTTCCATCAACTCATAACGTTGACACGTGTTTTTACATTTTTGCACAGACATGAATTTTTAATCAGGTTATTACTTGTTTCATTCTGTATGGAAATTTAATTGAATTGTTAAATTGTGTGTGAGCAGAAGACACTCGAACATGGGGAGTCAAAGCGAGCATTTCCTCAACATTTTGTTTTTTTATTTTTGAAAGGGTGTTAATGGGTCACAAGTTCATAAAAAGTTGTGGGCCGTGTAGGGTGATGAAGCCTTGAAAGAACGGAAGTTTTAAAACTGGTTTGTGAAATTCCATTCTGGAGCGATCTGAGGGTCCAGTGGAGGTTGAAGATCGTCATAGTTTGACAAGGGACATTGCAGAGAAGGTAGATGTGTCACATACCAAAAGAAGATTGACTCCCTTGGGGAGTGTGAGTGATGTAACAAGATGACTTGGTCTTTGCCATGTGCTTCTTAAACTCCACACAAATGACCCATTTATGAAAGGATGGCCACCAGAGATGAAAAGTTGGTTGGTATGACAACATTTCGAGAAAAAGATCCTGCTTTAGGCAAGGGAAACCGTCACCGACAACTTCTAAGGCTGACATTCACCAAAAAAAGGTACTATTATCAGTTTGGTGGGACTACAAACACATAGACTTCTTTGAGCTTAATCAAACCATAAATTCGGAGGTTTACATTCAAAGGGATGATAATACTACTCGAAAAATGGCAAAAGATAATTGATAATAACGAACATAATATATAATAGATAAAAAAAATAATTTTACATGATTAATAAATTGTTTTTTTTTTTTTTTTTTAAAGAAAATCCACAATCGCTTTCATACCAACCCTGTTGGATATTTTCCATTTCATTCAGTTTAAAAAAATTTCATTCATTAAATTATTATTTTTCACAATTTGATTTTTGATTTTTTAAAAAATTCATTTCAGTCGATAAATCATCATTAATAACTTTTAACTTTTCTATTTCCATAAGCATTTCAACTTTTTCTTTCACTAAATTTCAAAAAAAAAAATAAAAAATAAAATTTTTTGCCTTAATTGTTTTTGTTGTTGAAAAATTAAAAGTTTTTATAATTGATGATGATATTATAAAAATTACTTTTTTAGGGTGAGAAATAAAAATGGAAAATAAAATAAAACTTACTTTCTCCGTGTGCGATTATTTGACACAATTTCGAATTCCTCATTTTGACATCCATTAAAAGATTATTCAATTTTTCATTTTCCAATTTTAATCCGTGTATTTCCTTATCTTTATTTTCTAATATCGCTTGAAGTGTAACTAAAGCAAAATTTTCTTCACTTCGAACATTCAACCTATTACTTTCATTCGAATTTAAACTTGATGCAGAAACAGCAAAATCGACTTCTTTATCACTGTTAAACATATTGTTCGAGTTGGATGTGGACGATTGTGAATCATTTGCACTAATTTTTAAAATTCTTTTTTCTAATTCATTTTTCAACAAATCTCTCTTTTGCACCCTTTCTGTTTTTTCACATTCTTTTTTTATAAATTCATAAACTTCTTTTTTCTCTTCGTAATCTTGCTTTGACAATAATATCGCCTTAGATAATTCTTCATCAAAATTTTTCTCGACAAATTTTTCATCCCTCGTTCTCCACTCTTCCCAACTTTTCGAATCGGGAAAATTATCGTTGGTGCAATTCATTTGACTTTTTCTTTTCTTCACCTGATACCCGAAATAAATTATTATTTTATTTCTTATATTTATTACTATTATTATTATTATTATTATTATTATTGAATATTAAAAACTTACTCGATTTTTTTTTTTAACACCTCTTTCTTCTTTATACTTTTCGAATGTGCCTGATGCTGCTTCCTCATTACATTTTAAAGACCCGGTGGCTTCACCATCATCATTTTCTATTTTCTTATTTTTAGAAACATCAACTCCTTCTTTATTATCATCATCATCATCATCATCGATACTTAAAACAGCGTACCTGGATGTAATAATATCAGCCATTAAAATCTCGATTAATAAAATTTATTATTCTTTAAATAGAATTTTAAATACAACGGAACGTTAAACTTTCTCCACCACAATTAACCGAATAAATCTAATTTTAGTATCATAGAGTAAATAAAAAACGTCGTGGCATCAAATGTTCCGCCAAAAATTATCTGACGACGCCATCTTTCTCTCGAGTAATTCAAAACAAACAATAAAAACAATTATACTGTTACAATAATAATAATTATTTTTACAATTTCAGTATTTTACATTCCTGTAAGATTTTAAAACCTAAAGGTAAACAATTATTATTATTTATAATATTATTATTATTATTCCTGCTTAAATTTATACATTTTTTTTTTTAAATTAAATTTTAGATGAGTGACGTTGGTTTATCGGAGCGTGTTCCAAATGACGATTTGAAAACATCAAAAAAAGAAGAAAAAATAAAATTTTTAAAAAACACGTTAAAATACTATCAGAGTAGGTCTTTGTCGTTAGACACCATACTGGTGTCGAAGCAACAAGACATTCCACCATTTGAAAAACCAATAACATACAAAGTGCTTCAAGAAAATGTAAAAAGACTTCATGACGACATCATGTTTATGGTATCGCTTAAAGACTGTGCCAAATTTATCAAAAACAACATAGCCTGTTCTGCATTTTTAGAAACTAATGATTCAACGAGTAAAAGGTTTTAAATTCATTGCCATTCTCTCATCGTTCATTCATTCATTCATTCATTCATTTTATCAAAATGTTAATGTTTGCTGTAAAATACTTTCAGAGAATTATTAAACAAATGCGAGGGAATAATTTATTTGAGTAAATCAATTGTGAAATTATACAATGAAAAATTAAACGAATTAGATGTCACTAAAACAAAAATGAATTATTTATCTGCCTTGTCAAAATACGAATACAATTTGAAATCTGTCAAGAATAACGAAGACAATTATAGCCAAGATGATAAAATGTAATTTTGTCCTTAATAATACATTTTAACAATTAAAACTTATTCACGTGCTAATAACCGTTTTGTTTGGTTTTAGAGCTTTAGAAAAAGCAGAATTACATGTGTACAAAATTAATCTCATTCGAGCTTTAAAATCAGTTTTAATCGGTTTCACATCCGTACATTATCCTGCAGTTTACGCACAATTTGAAAAATTTCGAAATCCCATAAGAAGAAATTTCACATTGGAAGATTTTTCAGAGAGTTGGGATGTTGATTTATCTCATGCAACAAACAAATGATCAGTAATACAATGTAAATCATAATAATAATAATGATAAAATGTAAATTGTCGAGAACTTAAAGTTTTTATCGAACAAATGACAGACGAATAATGAACAAACGAAATCTGTAAATAATTGATTTGTATCAAACAATTTAACACATAGTGTATAATGAAATATAATAATAATAATAATAATAATAATAATAATAATAATGCGTTAAGAAATACGTTAATATTACGCAAAGCATATTTCAAACTCCTTTTTTTTTTTTTTTTTAATAATATATAAATAAATAGATGTAAATTTTAAATATCAATTTTTTTTTTTTGTTCAAACTTATTTTTCAATTTGTTGCAAATTTGATTTTAATTTGCCTTGACCCTCTATTATTATTATTATTATTATTATTATTATTATTATTATTATTATTATTATTATTATTATCGACATTCATACGTTATGAAATCCGCGTTTAATATTATTAAGTAATAATTTTAAAAACATTTTTATTAAAAAAAAAAAAAAAAAAAAAAAAAAAAAAAAAACGTTTGCCGCCGTTATTATTATTATTAATACCTTAAATAATTTTAATTTTTATTATTATTTACCACGTGCGTAATAAATAAATTTAACCACCCATCGACAAAAGGGTCAAAGGTCAAGGATGTCGTTTTAACCTTTTTTTTTTTTTAATTTAATAATAATAATAGTAAATTATTATTATTATTATTATTATTATTATTATTATTATTATTATTATTATTATAAATTCGTCGTAATCGTTGAATTGTCCAGAGGAAGCCTGTGAAATTATTATTATTATTATTTAGTCTTAAACGAAATTTTTTTTCTTTGACACCCTTTTCATCATCATCATTATTATTATCATTATTATTAATTTAAAAACTTTAAAAAAATTAATTAACCAACTTTTATTACCCTACGTATATGTATATATATATATATATATATATACATATATGTATACTGAAAACCGGAAACTCAACCCCAAAGCAATATATATTTAAATACGACTCGAATTTTATAATAATAATAATAATGATGATAATGATAATAATAATTAATGTTGCAAATTTCTATCGAATCCATTACAAGATTCGTTTTTTCGGTTCGGTTCGATTCGATTCGATTATAAAAAAAAAAAATTATGTTTATGACGATAATGATGATGATGGAGAACTAATTATTATCATTATTATTTTTTGCAAATGGAAAATTTTTTTTTACGAAATTTTATTTGCGGTCAAGTTTTAAGAAGGCGATCGATCAATCGTATGTCGATTGAAAAGTCGATAATCGTCGTCATCGTCATCAACGTCATTAACTCGGGAGGTGTGTAATTTATTATTATTATTATTATTATATAAAAGAAGGAGTGGAACGGAGAGAAAAGAAAGCGCCTTGGGGACACTCCACTCTCCCTCCCTCCGGTGGGGGAGGGAAGGGATTGGGGAGGTGTAAAAAAAAAAAAAAAATTGATTCAAGATACTTTTACGATTCGACCTTCAGGTATGATTTCTTGTTTTATTTAATTGGAATTCGGAAGC
>NW_002987483.1:644802-679802 GCF_000006295.1 Pediculus humanus corporis | reverse complement strand
ATTTTCATGGAAAAGAGAGAGAGAGAGAGAGAGAGAGAGAGAGAGAGAGAGAGATTCGACAAAAAAAAAAAACAAGACATGTCGCTGAACTTAAGGAGAAAAAAAAAAAAAATTCAAATTGCAAATGTTGTGTGTGCGTGTGTGTGTGTGCGTATGGGGGGACGAACGATGATGAAACTCCATATTTGGACGCAAATAAATATAATAATAATAATAATAATAATAATAATAATAATATAACAAAGCTCCTAAACGTCTTTATGTCAAACAAACTAACAAACGAACAAACAAACAAACAAACAAATGCATTCGGTTTACGACTCCAACTCAATTTCTACGACTACTACTACTACTACTACAACTTCATACATACATGCACTACCTTATTTTTTTTTTAATAATAATAATTATAAAATGAATGAATGAATGAATGAATGAATAATAATAATAATAATTAATAATAATAATTGTATTAATTTTAAACGATTATTATCATTAATAACTTTGTTGCCGATTTAATTTCAAACAATTTTCACATGTTTAATTATTATTATTATTATTATTATTTTCTCCAGCGAAAAAAAAAATAATAATAATAATAATAATAACCGCATATATACATTTTTAACGAATTTTTTTTTCTTTTCAGATTTAATTTCCCGTTCAAAAAAAAAAAAAAAAAAAAATTGTTTTTTTTTTTTAAAATGAAAAAATTATTATTATTATTATTATTATTATTAATACATTTGAAAATATATGACGATGACGTGGTGAATGGAGAAAATAAAAGAAAAAAATAATAATAATAATAATTGGTAATAGAAAAAAAAAAAAAAAAAAAAGGAAAAGCGAGAATTATCATGGGAATTATTATCATTATATTTTGTCATTTGCTGTGGGCAACGACGACGACGAAAAGTCTCACGGGGGATGATGCGTCGGAAATAAAACACGGTAAGTTTAAATCTATCAAATCAAAGATTTTTTTTCCCTCATAAGTTTTTTTTTAGGTTGGCACCCTGACTCATGGAAAATAAGACGTAGAAAAAGAAAAAACATAACAAAAACCTTGAAAAAAAAAAAAAAAAAAAAAAAAAAAATTTATTTTCACGGTCTTTGGCGATATTAACCAAAAAAAAAATTAAAGGCCGTCGTTTTTGATTTCTCACAAAATTTTTCATCGAACCTAACAATAATAATAATAATAACAACGAATAATACCTAACACGTAAAATTACGAGAAAATATATTTTCTAGATTTTTCCACGCGACCGGAACCGGAAATAATAATTCGATCGATCGTCACGACAAAAATATTTAGCTGAATGAATCGTTTTTTTTTTTTTTTCTCAACAATCCTGCGATCAAAACTGAACGACAAAAAAAAATTTGACGAAACAAGCAAATAATTTAATTAATAATAATAATAATAATGATAATAATAATAATAATAATAAATTAAATGTGTCACTACTATTGCGTAAAAATGTGACGTCAGAGAACAAAATGATCAAGACGTCATTTTAATTTAAAAAAAAATTTTTTTTTTTTTTTTTTTAACTTGCGACACGTGATTATAAATCGGCGCGACACGTCCGACAATGTGCGACAATCGACAGACACACAAACAAACAAACAAACAAACAAACAAAAAGTTTAAAAGTATTCTGTTATTATTACATTTTCCAGGTGTTGTTTAAGGTGTTACCCAAAAAAAAAAAAAAAAAATCAGGTAGCCCCCAAACCATTATTATTATTATTATTATTATTATTATTATTCTTTTTGAAAAATATTATTAATAACTTTTTTTTTTTTTATTTGTTTGTTTGTTTTATATTGTGAGGGTTGGGAGGGAGAAAGAAAAAAAAAAACAACAACAACCAGCCATACTTTTCTTCTTTTATACCTCATCGAAACTAAATGGGGGGAGGAGCGCGAGGGGGAGGGAGAAGCGGGGGGTAAAATAGAGAAAACGAAATTACCTTTAGGGTACGAAAAAGGGTATGTCGTTTGTTTACGTTTATTCGTTCGTTTGTTAGTTTGTTTGTTTTGCGTGCGTGCGTGTGCGTGCGTATATAATAATTGAAAGGTAGTAAATTTGGCACCGTCATTTTTTTTGTTTTTGTTTTCGTTTCCACGTAAGTGTCTCAAAAAAAAAAAAAAAAAATCCCAGACAAACGAAACAAAACAGTTCAGTCAACATAATTTAATTTGCAAACTAAACAAACAAACAAACAACAACAAAATGAAATAAATTTTTAGCAATTATTATAATTATCAGTTTGTTATTTAATTTTTTTTTTTTTTTTTTCGTTGGCGCCATAATATTTGACTCGAGGACTTTTGTACGAAAAAATATTTAGGTCAAACTAAAAAATTATGTCAATTAATTAATTTATTATTATTATTATTATTATTATTATTATTATTATTATTATTATTATCGTCCATGCAAAGGACATTGAAAAAAAAACGAGAATTTATTATCATTATCATCATTATTAATAATCGTATCGAATCGAAAATAAATTAATAAAATAATTAATTTTTCTTTTTTGTACGCACAAACTCACACGCACACACGCACGTACGAACGCATGGTTAGGTAGATAGATAGATGGATGGATAAGTTGGTAGGTAGATTATAAACATGGAAGAGAGAGAGAGAGAGAGAGAGAGAGAAAGGAAAAAAAGAAAAAAAATAATAATAAGCGGAATTCGGTCCTGTTTTAGACGGCGTGATTCAACCCGCCCGCCCAATGATTTGATTAGCTATTGGCGCCAAACTAGGCGCATGGCGCTTGGCGCCTACCACTCTTAAAACCGACGACGTCTCATCAACCTTAAAAAAAATGGTATATAACGTCTAGTTAGGGTCAAAATAATAATAATGATAATAATAATAATAATAATGAAGAATATCAAAAAAAAAAAAAAAAACCCAGTGGCGTGCATATTAAATTGCTATTTTTTTTTATTATCATCATCATCATCATCATCATCAGAATTTTTATATTTTTTTTTTTTCCCCCAATCGAATCCTAATCATCATCATCATCATCATCATCATCATCATCATCATTAATACTTTTATTGTATTTCGGATGAAAGACTTTGAAATGTTTTGTAGAAGTTGATGCCTATTTTTTTTTTTTACTGCCAATAATTTCCTATATTATTATTATTATTATTATTATTATCATCACGACGTCATTATTATTATTATTATCTTTTTTTTGTTTATTATTATTTCGTTAACTAAACAACACGATTGTTGGGGTAATAAAAATAACACGTAATACTTAGTTTTACGGATTTTTAACGACAACAACAACAACAACGTAATAATAATTATTTCCGATAAGATAATCCGCGTTGTAAAGGTCAAAGGTCTTCTTTTTTTTGTCAGTAATAAAAAAATTGCACTCGTGTAGGTGACCCCCCTCTTCCTCCCTCCCTCCCTCCCCTTTCCACACCATTAAATTTAATAAGAGAGAGAGAGAGAGAGAGAAAAAAAAAGATGAGTTTATTATTAGAATTTTTTTTTTACTAAAATAAATAATTATGTAACGTGGAAAGAAAAATTTAACAGGAAAGATTTACAACAAACAACCAAACAAACAACAATAGGCGAGAGATGAAAAACAAAATAAATAATATTCATTCATCTTTGCATACAAAAAAAAAAAAAAAAAAAAAAAAAAAAAAAAAAAAAACATAAAACCCATGAAATACGATACATAATATAACATTTGTGGCGTTGGCGCCACCACCACCAACAAACGACTTTTTAAAAAAAAAAAAAAAAAAAAAAAAACAATTTTTTTTTTCCTCTTTCTGTTTTCTATTATTATTATTATTATTATTATTATTATTATTTTTTAAACGAGTCGAAAGATTTTGTTGTTGTTGTTGTCGTTGATGACGTTGCAGCAGAAGATAGATATAAATCATTAACATTTTTTAAAATTAAATACTTTTAATAATAAACGTTTTTAGACATGATAATATTTTTTAATTCCCTTTTTTGTACCTTTTTCGAGTTTTTATTAATAATAATAATAATAATAATAATAATAATAATAATAATAATAATAATAATAATAATGATGATGATGATGATGATGATGATGATGATGATGATAATGATGATGCACAACGTGACGAATCGAACTTTATTTATTTATTTATTTATTTTTTATGTTCATTTCCTATTAGTTAGTTTTATAATCGATAAAATGCAAATAAAAATAAATAAATAAAAAAATTATTTATGTAAAAGTTTTGTATAAAAATAAAAATAAAAATAAAAATAAATAAATAAAAGGTTGCATTACGTTGGCGTAAATTTTTTTTTTTCAAAATAAATAACGAACGAACGAATGAATGAATGAGTGAATGAATGCAACGAACCGGTTATTTTTACGTTTATTTCGCCTTTTAATTCATTCATTCATTCATTCATTCATTGAATTTTATGTACTAAAATGTTTACGAAAGTTGCTTTTTTTTTTCTCTCTTTCTTTCTTTCTTTCTTAAAATAAAATTTTATCGTAAATTATTTATTACACGAAATGATTTCCGTTTTATGACGATGATGATGATGATGATGATAATGATGATGATGATTTACGCGCGATAATTTCATTCGCACATTTCGACACAAGATTTCGTTGGTGCCTACGTGTGAGGGGAAAGAAGAAAATCTATTAATTTGTTTTTTTTTGTTTTTTTTTTGTTTTTCAAGGTATTTATTCTGGAAAAGTGGAAAATTACACGATAACGATACCCGTGTTGGTAGACGACGAGGGTCAAGAATTAAATTCTTTAGATTTTTTTAAAAATCGTAAAAAACGAAGCACTTTCCCATCGAATTTAAATTATAAATTACGTATAGAAGGTGATGAACTCGTCGTTCAACTTTTTCCCAACAACGATTTCATATCGCCCAATTTAATCGTACAAAGATGGTCGAAAACGAATAGAACTAAAAGGAAATTAATACGTCGGAAAAATCACTCATCGAAAGGTATCATTATTATTATTATCATCATTGCAAAAAAAATAATAATAATAATTCGAATCGTACTCGTTACATTTTTTTTTTTTAATAATCAATAATTAATTATAATGATAGATGAAACGCAACCGGAAAATAACGAATTCGAAAATAATGATGATGATGATGATGACGACGAGGAGAAAAAAAGAAGAAGAAGAAGGGAAACGGAAATAAAAAAAAGAGCGACAGCAAATACAATCCAATCAAACAACGATATTGATATTGAATGCCATTATAGAGGAAAAGTAAAAGGTCAAACGAGGTCGAGGGTCGCCATTTCCGTTTGTAAAAACGGTTTGGTAAGTCCTTACACGATTATTATTAATATTATTATTATTATTATTATTATTATTATTATTATTATTTATTTATTTATTTATTTGTACGGTCATTCGTCATAAGAAATCCATTTTTTTTTTTTTTTTGTTGATTGCATAACACGTTTGTTGCATAATTTTTTTTTTTTTTTTTAAATAGGAACGTTTGCAATTATTTATCTAATTTATTTCCACCGTGTCAAAAGTATTTTAAAAAATAATAATAATAATAAATGACGAAATGATTTTTAATCACGTGACAATTAATCACAACTTCCGGTACCCAAAACAATTTTGTGTTTCGACCTTCACTTTGTAAAAACGTTAAACAATGTCTTCTCTCTCTCTCTCTCTCTCTATTATTTCTCAGTTGGGATAAAGAATCATAGATAATTGAAGAAAATAATAATAATAATAATAATTTAAAATTTAAATGCTCCGTTATTATGTAAATTTGACCCCCCCCTCTCTCTCTCTATTAAGGTAATTTTACATGCGAAAAATAATTGAAAACAAAAACGAAAAAAAAAAATGTAATAAATTTAAATTTAAATTTTTTTTTTTTCTATCTTAAATTCTCACGAATCTTGCAAAATTATTATTATTATTATTATTTTTTAACAAAAAAAAAAACGTTAATTATCCAAATCCGAGTCATAAATTTTATGTAAACACAAAAACATCAAAACCGAAACGGGGTGGACGATGGGGGGGGGGCGGGGAAATAATTGAAAATTAATTGTTTAATTGAAAAGAAGTTTTCCCGTCGGGGAGAGGAGGAGGCAAGTTGGTACAAGAATATTTCGCACGCACGTAAATAAGAATCGAGAAAATATCGGGGGAGGGGAGGGAAAGGAATATAGGAAAGGAAACGATTTTTTTTTTTTTTTTTTTTTACAGGCTGGAGTCATAGTATCGGAAAAACATGGAGAATATTGGGTCGAACCCGTTAAAGAAAATCATTCAGCGGAAGGGAAAAAGCCACATATTATTTTTAAAAGAGCAACCGTCGTACCTGAAAATAAAAAAAAGAAAAAGAAAAAAAAGAAAAAACACGAAAAAAATTGCGGGACAAGAGGTAGACATTTTTTTTTTTTTTTATTATAATTTTTTATAAAATTAAGGAGGTATCGTTGGTAAGAATGGTAATAAACCTAAAGACTTCTTTTTAAGAACCTAGAAGATTAAAAGAAATGAAATTGGAATGGCAGGAGCAACCTGGAAAAATGAAAGTCAAAGGAAGGGGAAGATCAAGGAAAAACCGTTGGAGACGATCCGTTAGCAAAGAAAGATACGTCGAAGCTTTAATCGTTGCCGACACGTCCATGATTAAATTTCATCAGGATACCTACGTTGAAACGTACCTTCTCACCATTATGAACATGGTACGGACGACATGTATTCATTTTTTTTTTCTCTTACGTCGAGTTTTCTTTTCTTTTATCGTTTGCTTATATATGTATGTCTGGTATCAGGTTTCTGCTTTGTACCAAGATCCGAGTATAGGGAATCAGGTTAACATTGCCGTTGTCAATGTCATTCTCCTTGACGAAGATGCTCATTTGGACGGTTTGAACATTACCGTGAACGCGGATAAAACTCTTGAAAGTTTTTGCAAATGGCAGGAACAACAAAATTTCGAGGGAGACGATCATCCCAATCACCACGACGTTGCCATACTCATAACGAGGTTTTTATTTATTTATTTATTTATTTTTCATCGTGACGTCATCTCATTTTCATTCATTCTCATCTTTTTTCTTCTTTTTTCGAGTAGGGAAGATATTTGCGCTCGAAGTAATACTCCTTGTGGAACTCTCGGTGTCGCTCACGTCGGTGGAATGTGCGAAAAAGAAAGAAGTTGTAACGTTAACGAAGATAATGGTATAACCGTCGCTCACACGATCACTCACGAATTGGGACACAAGTGAGCCGACATTTAAGTCTTTTCTCTCCATCCTCCTCCTGTTGTTGTCCTTTAAATTTTGAGTTATGAATTTGTTTTTAGTTTTGGAATGTATCACGATACGGAAAAAATTGGTTGCTCCAGAAGAAACGGTACCACGCAACACGTTATGACTCCAAGTTTCGAAGCGGACACTGTTGAAATTGCATGGTCTGCTTGCAGTCGAAGAGACATAACAAATTTTTTAGAGTAAGTCACGCACTCGTTCACGCACTTACACACATAAATAAACACACTAATTTTTTTTTTTTTTTTTTTTTTTTTTTTTTTACAGTAAAGGTTTGGGAAAGTGCCTCGATGACAAGCCGACTCCAGATGAAAATTTCGAATATCCGGAACTACCTCCAGGAGCCATTTACGATGCTAGTTTTCAGTGTCAATTGCAATTCGGTAGCAAAGGAATGGAAGTTTGCACACCTCTCCCCGAAGTAATAATTCCTTTTAATTCCTTCCTTTTTTTTTTTATTCAAATTAGTTTTTTCGTTTTTTCGTCCTTCATTTTTCTGTTTTTTTTTTTTTCTCCTTAGATTTGTTCCCGATTGTGGTGCGTCGTCGATGGAGTGTGTACCACAATGTTAAAACCGGCTGCTTCCGGTACCGTTTGCGGAAAGAATATGGTTAGAACATGGCTGACTGTCGTAAAATTTTTCCCATCGAAAATCACATTTGGATAATTAAAAACTGGTTCCTCTTTTATTTTTCCATTTCAGTGGTGCATTAATCAACAATGCGTGCCGATAAGTGATAAGCCAGATCCGATAGATGGGGGATGGGGCGAATGGGGAGAATGGAGCGAATGTAGCAGATCATGCGGAGCCGGAGTCGCAATAAAAGAAAGAAATTGCGATTTTCCGACTCCGGCTTACGGAGGAAAATTTTGCATAGGAGAAAGGAAAAAATATAAAATATGTAATACAGAGGTCAGCATTAACCTAGGACTTATTTTCTCTCTCTCTCTCTCTAAAATTAAATTAATATATATCGCGATTATTTATAATAATAATAATAATGATTTTTTTTTTTAGAATTGTCCGGATAATACTCCGTCTTTTCGAGCCGTTCAATGTTCAAATTACGACGATAAACCGTTTCACGGTAAAAAATACAAATGGATTCCGTATTTCGATAAAGGTATAACCATCACGGATTATATAATATATATCCGTTTTCTAAAATTTCATTTTCGAAATTATCCTTTTTCGTTATTTTTGTTTTTCCGCAGCGGAACCCTGCGAATTGTATTGCTCCGATGAAAAAGACACGATAATCGTACCGAAGGGTGGAGCAGCTAAAGATGGAACCCCTTGCAGAGTAGGAACGCGAGATATGTGCATTGGAGGAATTTGCAAAGTAAAATTAATTCGTAATTAATTCTTTTTTAAATGATAATGATAATGATAATAATAATAGTAATCGTAACGACGGTGATCTTTTAGAAAGTCGGATGCGACTGGATGGTTGATTCGGATGCTAAAGAAGACAAATGCGGAATATGTTTGGGAAACGGAGAGCAATGCGATACGATATCCGGAATTTACAACACGAGTTCCGGTTCCGGTAAGAAATTTAATCATCGTTTGAAAAGAGTTTTCCCCCCTCACGTAAAATTTTTTTTTTTTTTTTTTTTTTTTATTAAAGGTTACACGGAAGTTGTTATAATTCCCTCGGGAGCTCGAAACGTTTACGTAGAAGAATTGAAAAGTTCAAAAAATTATTTGGGAATCGGAAGTGCAACGAGTGAAAAATTTTATTTAAACGGAAAATTGTACGTTTTGTAATATATAAAAAAAAAGTATAATAATAATAATGATAATAATAATGATAATAATAATGATAATAATGATAATTTTAGGGAAATAACTCTTTCCGGAGAATACGAAATAGCTGGATCTATCGGATTGTACGAAAGAGAAAAAGATACGGAACGGATACACATTCCCGGACCGTTAAAAGAAGACATCGTCATATACGTAATTTAAATTTTTTCGGTATTATTATTATTATTATTATCGTCCGCGTCATTTTTTTTTTTTTTTCGTTTTATTTCGATAGATAATATACCGGGGAAAATTTAAAAACATGGGAATCACATATAATTACACGATATCAAAACCCACGGCGGCAACCGAACGAGAATACGAATGGTATTTTTCCGAATGGTCATCGTGTTCCGTATCCTGCGGTAGCGGTCATCAAATGTCATTTCCGGTTTGCAAAGAAAGAACTTTCGGAATAGTAGACGATGGAAAATGCGAAAAGGATAAAAAACCGGATAAGAAAATGAGAGTTTGCAACACTCAACATTGTCCGACGAGGTGAAAATGTCGAAGAATTTATTTTTACCCGCGCGTGGTGTTTTTGATTTTTATACAAAAAAAAAAAAAAAGAAAATTTTTCCGTCTTTTTCAGGTGGTGGACGGGTCCGTGGCAACTATGTCCGGCAACGTGCGGTGAATATCCAAAAATATTACGTAAAAGAACGGTTTTGTGCATAGAACAAATCGATCAAGAGCCCTTGGTTTACACTCAACCTCCGAATTTACGTCACCACGGCGGAATCGAATATTTAGAATCGGAAACGAGAAATAAAAAATCACTCAAACAATATTTAGAAGAAGAAGAAGAAGAACAGCAACAATTCAAAAAAGATGACAAAACGTTTATGAAAGAGTTTTTGGAAGAGGAAATAATGGCTTTGCCGGATGTGCAGTGCAAGGGACAGGAAAAACCGTACGAACAAGAGCCCTGTCCGAATCTTCCCCCATGCGGATCCCCGGAAAAAAACAGTTTAAAATCCGACGGGGGACCGGCATCATCCGTTCGTTTCGAAAACGGTTTCACCGAATCCGAAATCAATTGCACGGAATTGTCATCGGACAACGCGAGTCGAAACGCGACGAATTGCGAATGGTTGAAAACGTTAGAGAAAAAGGGTAAAAAAATAAGACACGAATTGAGAAAAAGTAACGAAACGTTAAAAATAATATACGGCAATGTAAACAACAACAACAACAACAACCGTGACGTCAGCAGGAAAACATTCAACAACAGGAGAAATAAAAAAATCAAAAAGAAAAAAAAAGACAAAACGAAAAAAAATTTTAGGGGAACCGGAGATGTGGAAGAATTATCATCATCATCATCATCATCATCCATATCGAATTTTAAAATCCGTAACAACAAATCGAATTCAAACGATTACGACGAATCGATCGATAATAAATCGACGGCAAAAACGATTCCTATAACAAATTATCTATATTATAAATCTCAAAGGAAAAATCGGCGGCAAACGTTTACACAACCGTAGTAGACAAAATGGCGTCCAACGTGCACAAAATTTAAATATAACGTTTATCAGTATTTACAACAACAACAACAACAAAAAATTCATATTTCTTACATGCAACAAATTATTTTAAGGCTTTAATAACATTAACAATAACAATAATAATAATAATAATAAATTTTATAACCGTTTGTTTTTTTTTTTAACATACATAATTTTCCTTATTGTTTTCCATTTTTTTTTGGAAAGGATATACAATGGAAATTTTTTAAAGTGAGGTAGTTTTTTTTTTTTTTTGGGGGGGGGGAGAGGGGGAGGGTGTTTAAAAATTAAAAATCGATTTCGAAACAAAAAAAAAAAAAGTAAAATTTATTAACAGGTCACATAATAAAAATCAATCAATAAAATCCAATAAATAATTTCATTATTTGTTTTTTTTTTTTTTTCCACAAAAAAATTGGGGAGATGTGTGTGTGTGTGTGTGTGTGTGTGTGAGTGTGTGTGTATGTGTGTGTGTGTGCGTCTGTGCGGAAGGAGGAAGGGAAGGGAGAGGAGAAGAAGAAGAAGAAGAAGAAAAAGAAGAAGTAGAAGAAAAAAAAAAAAAAAAAAAAAAGACCTGTAGTTTTTTTTCTTTCTTTATGCTTTTCTCTCTTTCTTTCTTTCTTTCTATCTCTCTATCTATCTCTCTCTCTCTCTTTCTCTCTCCCGTATAAAAATTTAAACGAAGTCTAATAATTTGTTTTCCCTAAAAAAAAAAAAAAAAAAAATTTTTTTTTTTTTTTTTTTGTTGATTTTTCATTTTTTGTAATTTTTTTGTTTTGTTTTGTTTTGTTGATTTTCCTTTTCCTTATTGACGTCCCCCCTTCTCCGAAAAAAAAAAAAAAAAAAAAAAAAAAAAAGAAAGAAAAAAAAAATGGGAAAAAAAAAAAAAAAACTTAAATTAAAAAAGAATAAAATTTAAAAAAAAAAAAAAAAAAAAAAAAAAAAAATTAAATTAAATGTATAAAATATTCAATAAAAATATGGATGCCGTTGTGATCAGTAAATTTTTACTGATTTTCATAAGTCCTGGAGCCGCGCCTGGTGTTGTTGATTTACTACCGGAATCGCCACCTCCTTCTGTACTTGAAGCCGGTGATGTTTCACCTTCAACTTCTTGAACTAATTTAGCCGGTATTATCGAATCGTTAATGAGGGAATCAATTTTCTTGCATTTGTTTCCTTCTACATCCGGCACGTTGATCGATTTCAATTCGAATTTTCCTTTGCTTTTACCAACATCCAATTGAATCTTCAAGTGGAAATGCAATAAAAAAAAAAAAAAAGGGGGGGAAAACGTCGTTTTTCAATCAAAATCCTCAATGTTAAACAATCAATCAATCAATACTACTAATAATAATAATAATTAAATGATTTATGTACATAGTATGGTATATTATTCTTCAATGGGAATTTCTTATTAACCGTGTTCCATTCGTCGGCCATCATTTTATCATCTTTTTTAACAATCCATTTGCACTCTTCGGGTGATGAACATGAATCTCCTCCTTCTTGTTGGGGTACCAATGTCACAGTAAATAAAACATCATTTTCATTCATGTTTGTTTTTTTAAATGTTACACGTACGGTGGTTGATGAATTTAAAACTACCTGGAATTTTTTTTTTTTTTTTTTTTTTTTTTTTTTGGAAAAGAAAAAGAAGAAAAGATTGTGAAGGTTAATGAGGTTAGGTTAGGATAAAGGAGGAATAATGAAAAACAAATAGTAGAAAAAAAAAACAAACGGTTGTTGTTGCTGTCGACGAAACAAAACAACGAAAAAAAAAAAAAAAAAAAAAAAAAGAAAGAAAATTTATTAAAACACTTACCGGTGATGATGTTTTTATACAACCGCCGACATCTTCCTCGAGTGCAAATCCTTTACTTTCACCATTGTTGTTACCTTTTTGATCATCCCCTGTTGTTATCCATGAATTTTTTATATTGTTACATTCCAGATTGTAATCCTTTGCACCATTTCCATGATCGAAATCAAAATAACATCCTGTATTACAGTTAACTTGAACGGCAACTAATAAAGTTGCAAATACCGCAACCGTGCCTGAAAAAAAAATACAAAAAAATATTAATACATTTTAATTTTTTTTTTTTTTTCATTCTCCATTTTCTCTCTCTCTCTCTCTCTCTCTCTCTCTCTCTCTCTCTCTCTGATAAATAAACAAATAAATAAACAATTTACGTTCCGGAACGTTTTTTTTTTTTTTTTTTTTTGTTTTTTTTTTCCACTCTTTCTAATTCCACGACTAACTTTATTTATTTTTTATTCGAATCGACTAAGATTTCTTTCCCTTTTTCTTTTTTATATAATAAAAAATAAATTAAATTAAATAAATTATATATATAATATATATATATATATTAAAAACCGTTAAAAAAAAAAAAAAAAGGAAAATTATCGATGGATTTTTTCCCTCTCACTCTCTCCCCCCTCCCATCTTCCCCTCCCCCGTCTTATCCTTCCCAAGGTAAATTCTTTAACGCGTACGACCGTTACACGTTCAGAAACCGAAAAAAAAAAAAAAAAAAAAATTTAATTTTAATGTGAGAAAAAAACTTACAATGGCTCAAGTTAACCATCGATTCAGTGATTATATGGCACGATTAAATATTTTTTATATTATCATAAAATTAAACACACAATTAAATATATATATATAATTAAAGAGAGAATATATATATATATATATAAAATAGAAAAAACAAATAATATTTAGCCACCAGTTGAAACCGACTGAAAAATTATATTTAAAACAAACAAACGTCTTTTGTCACCCCCATTGTTTCTCACACATTCATTTTTTAAACATTTTATTTTGTTTTTTTTTCCACATAGTTGAGAATTATTACTTGAAAAATTTCACTTTGTCCGAGAGTGATAAAAACAAAAAAAAACAAAAAGAAAACTAAATTATTTAAATAAAACCTTTTTTTTAAATAAAAAAAAAATTAATAACAACAAATGTAATAAAAATGTGTCATACTCGTCCTCTCGCGCGCGCGTCTCTCTCGCAATTCTCGAGATTTCACGAGAAACTACAAGACACCCTTTTCGTAATTGCTTACGTCACAATTTTTCTATTACGTAATCACTCTTACCTCTTCTTCGGAACTCTTCGGTTATCTCTTTTTTTTTCTTATCTCGACGACGATCTAAGACGAAGACGACGACGACGACGACGACGACAACGATGACCGTTAATTTCAATTTCATATTCGTTCAATCAAAGAATGTGAGAGAGAGAGAGAGAGAGAGAGAAAAAAAACCGAAAAAAAATTTTTCTTTTTTTTTTTTTTTAAATTTATTTTATATTCATAAACGAAAAAATGTATATATTTCATTAAAAAAATTAATTAATTAATTAAAATTATATAATTTTTTTTTTCTCGTGTCGTTTATAATACTGTGACATAAAAATTAACAATCTATTACTATTATTATTATTATTATTATTATTAGTATTATTTGTTCTAAAATTTCACTTTTTTTTATTTAATTTTAACTTTTTTGCTTTTTTTTTGAATATAAAAATCGATACTCGTTTAAAAAAAGAAAAAAAATTGACCTATATATGTATATATTGGAGCGATTGATTCGACATTTTTGAAATTTAACGGTCAAAATTATAAAACTACATTTAAAAAATCCATATATATATACGTACGCATTTTTGTGTGTGTGCGTGTGAGTGCGTTTTACGTTCGTTACACATCAATCTACTTTAATAAAGAAGAAGAAGTGAAAAAAAAAACTAAAAAACTTTTTACCTTAATTTCTTTTTTATATTTTCTAACTGTACATAATGGCGGTTAAATTCCAAAGAGTTTCAATATTCTAATTTACACCAACACTTTTTTTATTTTATTTTTATATATATATATATATATATATATTTTCTAAAATTATTGTATAATTTATCATATTTCATTAATTTCACTTTCAAACATTTTATTTTCGACACAAAAAGAAAAAAAAGAAAAACTAAAAAAAAACTTATATAAAACTATAAAAATATGTGTGCATGTGTGTACTTGTCAACGCGTCATGACACAATGGCAGTGTAACTGTAATAAAAGGCGCGATTTTATTTTCCCGCGCTTTTTCTCTCTCTCCCTCCCTCTATCGCGGAAAAAATCATAGAGTAATTAAAAACTTTTATTTATTATTTACATTTTAAAAAGTTTCGCGAAAAAATTACATGACGAATTTTTTTTTTTTTTTTTTTAAAGATAATTATTTGTAACTAAATAATAATAATAATAATAATAATAATAATAATAATAATAATAATAATAATAATAATAATAATAATAATAATAATAATAATAATAATGATACTAATAATAATAATGATAATAATAATAATAATAATAATAAAAACGAGGAAAAATTTAAAGCATTATTATGTGACTTGTAGATAAATGCGTAATATTAACGGTTTTTCCCAAACTTCTTCATCATTTTCAATATCCGAACTTTGTCCTTCTATCTCGAGATTGAATATCTCCGGGGATTTGAGCCTTTTTTTAAAATGCAAACCCCAAATCCCTCGTTTCTTTATCAATTCCAATTGATTGTGTTCGTTTCCTTTTTTTATTACGTATTCGACATTTTTCTAGAAAAAAAAAAAAAAAAATTAACAGATGATTGAATTGCGCGTGAAAATGAAATAATAATAATAATAATAATAATAAATTTTGCCCGTACCTTAACGGCAGGTTGAATTTTAATTATTCTCATTTTATGTTTTGTTTGCGATAGTGAAACTCTTAAAGCTAAAAATTCATTTTCCAACAAATGCTGTTGTTGATGCCTTTTCGTTTTCTTTAATTTTTTCCCTTTTGATTTTCTGTTTGATTTCTGTAGCCAAACCGTAGAATTCAACGTCACTAGAGGTCCGTATATTTTTTTACCGTTAACCATTCTCATGGATCTTCGATGTCTGCTCGCTCCGACCTTTCAAAACACAATAAATAAATAATTTTAATTTTTAATTTTTAACAACTCGAACGAAAAATGGTAAGTTTAAAACTAATAAACTCACCCTGCAGGAAAAACATCCCTCGGTCGACAGATATTTTTTACCCTTCGCATTCGTCGAAGAATAATCTTCTGGAACGTATAGGGGAGGTTGTTGACCGGAATCGTAAACGTTAAAACCATTTTGTGGATATGCGCCAGAGATTTGATTGATTGTCGATAAACAGTGTCCTTGTCCGACGGTTCTGTAACCGTTTGGACAACTGCAAAGAGGACCGTTGGCACCATCTTGAACGCAACCGAACAAACATGGACTCCCCAAACAGGATAAAGAAATCTGCGGAGTTAAAATGGAAGGAAAGAAAAAATGATTTTCAACTCTTTGAGGAAAATCTTTTAAAGGAAAATTTTTTTTTTGACTCCTTACTTGAATGCATAAGTGACTGTTACCATCAAATTGAAAACCTTGAGGGCATCCGCATTTATAAGAACCTAACGTGTTGATACAAGCAGCTTCTCCGCACGGACTTGATAAACATTCATTTTCATCTAAACATTGATTGTAATAGTGATGAGGAACGTAACCTTCGGGACATCCGCATTTATATCCACCGATCGAATTCTGAAAAAGGTTTTGATTTGAATTTTTTTTTTTTTTACAAACTCGTGCCACGTCTCGATTTGACTTTAACTTTAATAAAAAATACTTTGCAACGTGTGCTGCATTTGGAATCGTCCAAACATTCATCCTGATCGACGCATCGCGTTTTCGTCGAATCCAATTTGAAACCTCTTGGACATATGCAATTAAAACTTCCGATCGTGTTCATGCAACGTCCTGGAGGAGGACAAGTCCCTGGAGTTTCACATTCGTTTATATCTAGAAAAAACAAAAATTATTAATATTTTGTATTTACAGCAGGTGGGTACTTTGTTGTTTGAACACGATCGGACTCACCTAAGCATTTGTCATCAGAATGATTAAATCCCTTGGGACAACCGCAATAGTAGGAACCGGGTGTATTGATGCATTCGTGAGTGCACACGTGTTGTCCCGTATTGCACTCGTCGATATCTCTACAAGTCGTCCCGTCGGGATTAAGAATGTATCCGAAAGGACAAGAGCAAACGTATGATCCGTCTGTGTTCGTGCAGGTAAATTGACAAGGTGAAGACGGTTGATCACATTCGTTTACGTCTAAATTTAACCATTTTAATTATTATTATTATTATTTTACTTAATTTTATTAAATTTTTACACACCTCCTCGAATAGATTTACCTTTGCATCGAGTTCCAGTCACATCCGTTTGATATCCTTTATTACAAATGCATTTATAAGATCCGAGTGTGTTAGTGCATCTACCGTTTTTACATAAGTTTGGTATCGCCAAACATTCGTTAATGTCTGAAAGTAAAATTTCATTCGTGTTTGAGTTTAAAAAAAAATCAAATTCTCATTAATTGTAAATAAATTATTCACCTTGACCGTCGATCGAAAATCCAGATTCCAAACATAATTCATCGTATTCTGGAGTCCCTTTTTTCGGACATATTTCACATTGAGGTCCCCACGCTGTTCCCATACTGCAACAGCAATCTGCTTTTGTCACCGGATTAAAATCGTCGGTGGGCGAAGGACATCGACCGGATACCAATTGATGAAAACAATGTCCTTCCCTTTTATCTTAAAAATAATTTTTTTTTTTTTAGAACAGACGTTTAGGTTATGAATAATGTGACCATTTTTACAAACTCACCGATGCATTCCGTTTTATCATGATTTGGGACAAAACCTGATAAACATTCACAACGATAACCTCCTTCGAAATTAATGCAAATCCCATTTGAACAAAGACGGGAATTAGAACTGCATTCATCGATGTCTTTGCATTCGTCTTGCACACCGACCTGTTGATAGCCTTTCGGACAAACACACATGAATGATCCTATTAAATTTTTACATGCGTATCGGCAATTGTTGGCTGGCGTGGCACATTCATCCACATCTATTAAAATATTTTTTTCAAATTACTTTTTGCGCGATTTAAATGCACATATTAAAATAATTATCCGTTTTTAACCTTGACAATGCATTCCATCAGGTGCCAGAGAATATCCATAAGGACATATACACCTGAACGAACCAGGCACGTTATGACACCTGAACGCACACTGATTTCCCAATCCCATTTCTTTGCATTCGTTAATATCTTCACAGGATTGAAGAGGACCGGGTGAATAACCGGAATTGCAAGCGCATTCAAAACTTCCTTTTATGTTAGTGCAGGTACCATTTCCGCAAATGTTAACATTCGACATGCACTCGTTATCGTCTAGAAAAAACCAAACGTCATTTTTTTTTATGATGATTTTTTTTTTTAAATTTCGTTTCATTCGTTTTAATCTTGTTAAATTTATTTACAGATTACCAATGCAACGTTTTCCGGTTGAATCCAAAACGAATCCAGGTTGACATTCGCACCTAAAAGACCCGTCGGTATTAATGCAATCTCCGTTTTCGCACACGTCCGGCATGAATTCGCATTCGTTTATGTCTCCGCCCGTATCTCCACGTCCAGGTCCTTGTGGGCAAAGTTTATTAAAAGCATCTAAAAAAAAATTATTAAGCGTTCGATAACATGTCGAAAACAAGGTTTTGATACCATTTGATTCATTATGTACCTGAACCTTCCGGAGGACACTGTTCGCAATTCTTTCCCCAGGCTTTTCCCATCGAACAACAACATTCCTTAACGCTTATGAATTCCATTCTAGGCGTATCGCAAATTCCTTTAAAAAAAAAAAAAAAAAACAATCGTCACAATTAATAAAATCATAATAATAATAATTTTATAATTTAATTTTTCAATGCAATTTAGTAATATTAAAATGATATCATGCCGCCATAATCTTTCACCTTTCGCAAAAGCAATTAAAATGATAAAAAATTAATATGCAAATGGCAAAAATTTTTGATAGCTGAATAATTTTGCAAAAGCAATTTATTCGATTTATTCCAAACAATTTTAAAATATGAGTTAATTTGTTTTTTTTTAAATAACAAAGATTTATTAAGGATAAATTTACCAATGAAAAACAGGCATATAAAATAATCGGACAAACATTACCTTCAGGTATAATATCATCCGTTGAGGCTGTAAAGCACGACAATACAACAGTTAAATAAGTAGTAAACAGCTCTGGTCAATAAACAAAAAAAAAAAAAAAAAAAAAAAAACAAAAGCATTGAATGTGGCACATTTGATATGAGAAATGACTTTTTCAAGTGATATAATAAGGGTGGTACAAGCTTTGAAGCCATTGTAATTATTAATGCTAACAAAAAAAAATAAAAAATAAAATAAAATTTACTCACCCCTGTAAAATTGATCGTAGCAAAAATCCTTTCGTATGTCAATGCATTTCATTCCATTAGAACTAACGATAAAACCATCCGGACAATCGCATCTAAAACTTCCATCCGTGTTAATGCAAGTTCCATCCTCGCAAGTTCCTTCGTTTTCAACGCATTCGTCAATGTCTACACATGCCGTGTTATTGTTAATTGATTTATATCCTGTGGGACAAAGGCATGTGTATGATCCCATTAGGTTCTGACACTTTCCTGGATGTTGACACGGATTTGGATGCTGAAAAACAGAAAAAAAATTATAGGGTATCCTCCATTGGGGGGAAAAAAAAAATCAAATTTGTGTTTTTTTACCTCGGTGCATTCATCGACGTCACGACAATTCATTTCATCTGACGTCATTGTGTAACCATCTACGCAATCACACGTGAATGATCCTATTGTGTTACGACATCTTCCATTACGACACAGGAAAGGCATCGTTCTACATTCGTCTATGTCTGAATGATATATATATATAAAGTTTTGTTTCGAATTCAAAAAAAAAAAAAAAAGAAATATAAAATTAAAATTACCTATGCAATCATTGTTCGGACTGAGTTTGAATCCCAGATAGCAATGGCAGCTATACGATCCTACCGAGTTCATGCATGTGCCATTATTACAAGTATTAGGATGACGTTGACATTCGTCAATATCGACACAATTATCTCTGAACGGAGTTAATTGATATCCTTGTAAGCAAACACATTGAAAACTACCTTGGAAATTATTACATTCGCCATTTTGACAAATAAAACTTTTTTCTGAACATTCATCAATGTCTGAAAAAAAAATTTATTTTTAATAAATGATTTTTAAATCGTGAGAAGAAATTTTTGTTTTTTAACGTACCTACGCAACCGCGCATGCTAGGATCTTGTTTGTATCCTTCCGGACATTGACATTCAAAATTTCCAGGAAAATTTACGCATTGTGCGTTATCAAGACAAGGATTGGGTACTCTTAAACACTCATTATCGTCTATGCACTGATGACTGTTTTCATCGTAAACGTAACCCCTATCGCAAAGACATTCAAAACTTCCCGGCGTATTTATACAAGTCCCGTGATTACACATTGTCGGCATAAGTAAACATTCGTCTATTTCTTCTGTTTGATTCGTCATAGGATTGATGATTTGTCCCGGTCTTGTTCCACAAAGTAATAAATACTCTCCTGTTAAAAAATTAATTTTTATAAATTTTTACAAAAATTTTATTTTTTTATCAACTTAAGCTGTACTTACTAGTTCCAGCCGCTGGACAAGGCTTACAAGGACTACCCCAAGCTTCTCCCATAGAGCAACAACAAACCATTCGAGTTTGTTCGTGTGACATTGGGTGAGTACAACCTTCTTCATTATAATGCATGTAGCATATTTCTTTTCTAGTGTCCAAGCATTCTTCTGCGATGAATAATTTTTATGAATTACGAAAAGAAGTTTATGAATACAGTTGTACTTATAAATCAATTATAAATAAACTTACTGCCGTTCGGCAAGAGCATAAAACCTTCCGGACAAACGCAATGATAACTCCCATCGTCATTTATACAGAATCCTACTCCGCAAATGTCTGGCATTTCTTGACATTCGTTTACATCAACGCAAATGGCTTTCACGCTATCAAGCCTGAATCCATCATTACAACTACACATAAAACTTCCGAAAGTATTTACACAATGACCGTTTGTACATAAATTCGCATGTTCTAAACATTCGTTTATGTCTTCGAGTACTACCTGAAAAAATGTGTTTTCTACAGATTTTTTTTTTACTCCACCGATGATGAAGAAACAAAATTAATTATAATTCCATTTTTTTTTTTTTTCAAAATACGTAAAAGTTAATAAACTTACCGTTTCTGGATTAGGGCGATATCCCGTACCTCCCGGACACAATTGCCTGTACTCTTCGCTATTAGGAGAAGGACAAAGTTCACATCTGGGTCCCCATCCTTTTCCTATTGAACAACAGCAAGACGCTTTGTTAATTGGTTCTCCCATTTCTTTCAGACAACGAAATCGTCCGTTTCTTTCTTCGACTTGCAAGTAACATCTCGACGTTCTCGTATCTGTAATTTATTTAATTTAATTCTAATTTTTTTTTTTTGCTTTGAAAGTATTATGAAAATTTACAAAACATACCGACACACCCGTTTCCGGAAGGTACCAATTCGTAATTCGGAGGGCACTGACAGTGAAAACTTCCCTGAGTATTGATACAAGTACCATATAAACAAGCTTGCGGGCTCTCGCATTCATCTATGTCGGTACAATTTCCACCGGTGTTGTCTATTTGATACCCTTCATTACATTCGCATCGAAACATTCCAAATATATTTTCACATTTTCCATTGAGGCATAAGTTATTAAACATTTCACATTCATTTATATCTAAACGATTTAAAGAAAATTATTATTATTATTATTTATATATTATTATAATTAATGATTGATTTGTATTGATTAATACCTCTGCAAGATTGATCGTTTTTATCATCAGGATGCATAAAACCCATTTCACATTCACAGCGGAAAGAACCCGGATAATTTAAACAATGACCATTTTCACACAGAGTTATGTCATTAGTACATTCATCAATGTCTTGACAGGAATAACCGTCTCCCTTAAAACCGCTGTCACATTCGCACTAGAATAAAAAAAATTTTTTGCTTTGTATGATTTGTTACATTTCTATAAAAAAAGAAGGAATAAAAATTACCTTAAAAGATCCAACGGTGTTAATACATTGAGCATTTTCATCGCAACCTCCGTTATTTGTCAAGCATTCGTTTATATCCCGACAAATTTCTCCGCTTCCCGTAAATCCATCCAGACAAGCACATTCATAACTTCCGGGATTATTAATACAGTGAGCGTTCGGATCGCAATTATGACTACCTATTTCGCACTCGTCTAAATCGTGACATCCGGTTCTTCCCGGCGTTATGGTATAACCGTCCTCGCATCTACAAACATACGAGCCCAGTATGTTTTCGCATTTACCGTTTCCGCAGAGATTAGGATCGATTTCACATTCGTTTACATCTATAAATAGAATCCATGTTTACCTTTCACTTTAAATTACATTAACGCTTTCAAATTTGATTAGAAAAAAAAAAAAAAAAATTATGATTTTCACCTATGCAAGAAGTTAATCCTGGACCAGGTAATAGTCCATCTTTACAATGACACGTATAACTTCCTTGCGTATTCGTACAGTTTCCCCCGTTGCATATTCTACGATTTGTTTTACATTCGTCTACGTCAACGCACGATCTACCATCCAATAATAAAGTATATCCTGGGCTAAAACGAAATATAAACGAAACAAATTATTATTTAAAAGCAATGCCACGTATTTGTTTCAAATGATATTAAAGTAACACATACCTACAAGAGCAGGAAAAACTTCCAGGAGTGTTTTGGCAAATGTCTTCACAACCCCCATTTCTAATAGAGCATTCATCAATGTCTATAAATTTAATTTACATTTTTTGATTTTTTTTTTTTAAATATTAAGGACATCCTTCTTATGGTAATAATAATAATAAAACAATAAATAAAATGATTCGCAACAAACCTTCGCAATGTGATTTTAAATCCGTTTGTTCGTAACCATCATTACAAACGCACTGATACGTTCCCATCATATTTTCGCATACGCCATTGCTGCAAATGCCACTGGATCTAGAACATTCGTCTATATCTTTGCAAAATTGTTGATCTGGAGACAACTCATGGCCAGGAGGGCATTCGCATTTATACGAGCCTTCAGTGTTTATACATTTTCCACCCCGACAAAGTCCAAAAGTTTTTTCACATTCGTTTATATCTGCCACACGGATTTTAACATTTGATAATCATCAAAACCGAGTTCAATAAAAAAAAAAAAAAAAAACTCACCGACACAAGTTTGCATCATCATTGTGTTTTCAAATCCGGGATTACATTCACAATTAAAAGAACCTGGAATATTTTTACACGTTCCTTCTCCGCAAATTCCATGCAATATTTCACATTCATCGATATCTGAAATTAAACATTGTCTCTAAATTGTTTTTAAAATTTTTTAAAAAGTTTTAAAAAATATTTTTTTTTTATTAGAATTTACCTATGCACTTAATTCCGTTTTCATCTAAAGCATATCCTTGATTACACCTGCAAGAATATCCTCCAATAGTGTTTTTGCATCTACCATTTTCACACAGTTTAGGGAATTGAGTACATTCGTTTACATCTTTTCTGTCGATATATCCAGAACCTCGAGGACACAATTCTCGATGAGCTACCGTACCCGGTCTGGGACATTGTTCGATTTGAGCCGAACCCCAAGCTTTCCCAACAGATGTGCAGCAACAAATGGCTTTTGAGTATCGTCCTTCAATAGGATTTAAACCTATTCCGTTTTTAAAATCAGTATAACATTCTTCTACCCTGGTATCCGTGCATAATGTACCTAAAATTTTTATCGTATCATAGAATGTCGTAATTATTTTTCTCCGAGAATAAATTTAACTACCTGTGGAATCTAAAGTAAGACCCTGGGGGCAAACACACGTGAAGCTTCCCTCAGTGTTTACGCACGTTCCTCCCCCCTTGCAAATACCAGGATTTATATCGCACTCATTAATATCCGTACAAGTTTTTCCATCAACTTTAGCATAGCCTTTTAAACAATCGCATTCATTTAGATTACATCTTTCGCAAGGGCTGCCCCATGCCACGCCTACGGAGCAACAGCATTCCTTTTTTAAAGTAGGTCTCGGAAGGTTATTTTCACACTGACCTCCTATCATTCTCGTCCAACAGGAACCTTTTTGATTATCTAAAATAAATTTCATAGAGTAAAAAAAAAAAAAAAAATACAAAAATAAGCGTTTATTTAAAAATTAGTGTTATTATTAAAAAATAACTCACCGATGCAAATTCTTCCAGTGTTATCCAAAATAGATCCAAGTGGGCAGTGGCATTCATATGACCCGATAGTATTTATGCATTTACCATTAAGGCATGCTTCCTTACCGAGATTAAAACATTCATCTATATCTTCACAAACTTGACTATGGGGATTTAATTCTAGACCAACCGGACAAATGCACTAAAATATTAATTAATTATTTACGATTTGTTGCCTAATTTCAAATTTAAAAAGATTTTTTTTTTTTTACTTGAAAACTTCCTGGAGTGTTTTTGCACTGTCCACCAGCACAAACTTTTTCTTCGATTTCGCATTCGTTTATTTCTTGACAAATTTTTCCAGTTATATCAATCTGATAACCTGGATTACAAATACACCTGTAGCCGCCAAATATATTTTCGCAAGCACCATTTTCACATATGTTTGGATTTTGCGCGCATTCATTTATATCTTAAAAATAAAATGAATGATTTTTATAAGTAAAGATTTCAATGGGAAATTGTGTAAAAAAAATTTTTTTGAAACACTACCAACTCCACTGTAAGACATTCCAGGTCCATGAGGACAAAGCTGTAGATAATCGTGACTTCCAAAAATGGGACATTGTCGGCAAGGAGTACCCCATCCGAAGTTTTGATAATGACTTCCTGAGCAACAACAACTCGATTTCGTCACAGGATTAGACATGGGATTGTAACATTGGCCGTCTTTAAATTGTGAATAGCATAAATCTTTACTATTATCAATACAGGACCGTCCATCTGGGCCTAAATTAAATCCTTGGGAACAAGTGCATTGAAAATTTCCCTGCGTATTGACGCAAGTCCCGTGCTGGCACGGATTGGATACACATTCGTCGATATCTATAACAATTAATTTTTTTTTTACCATGCGCATCGCTTCAAAATTTCAATTCGTAACAGTTTATTATTGTTTTATTACCTACGCATTTTTTACCATCGGGTGTTAAACGAAAACCCGAGTCACAAACACACGTAAAACTACCATCGACATTAATACATTTTCCATTTGAGCACATTCCCGTTTCTGCGCATTCATCCTTATCTATACAAAATGTTCCGTCTTCAGATAGGGTGAAACCAGGAAGGCAGATGCACCTATGAGATCCTGGTACGTTTTGACATCGGCCATTAAGACATATTCGCGGATTTTCGTAACATTCATCAATATCTGAAATGTTATTTTTCCTACAATTTTATTCAAAATGAAATTAAAATTTATTGTAAAGATACTGAAAAATAATGAAACACCTACCGACGCATGAATGTCCCGTGGGTGATAAAACGAAGCCTTTGTGACATTTACACGTAAACGTTCCGTTCATGTTGACGCATACGCCATTAGCGCACATTCCGTTCTGCTGACACTCATCGTGATCTTTAAAAAAAAATTTTTTTGAATTTTAATTTTTTGTCATTTCAAAATCAGTCCCCAGGTATTGTAACAATCATTACCAATACAAAATTTTCCATCTGAAGAAACGTCATATCCTACAGGGCAATTACACTGAAAAGAACCTGGAGTATTCAAACATCTTCCTCCTTGACAATAACCTCGGTCCCGGCATTCGTCAATATCTAAAATTTATTGTCCTGTTACACAAAGTATTAAATTATAATTGTAATATTTTTTACGTACCTTCGCATATATGAGAGCTGCTTAATAAGTAACCTGGAAAGCATTCACAATCATAACCGTGAACGGTATCTATGCATTTACCCCCTCCACATATAGTAGGACGAAGAGCACATTCGTTAATTAGGTATGGATCAAATGAACCTGAACTACTGCCATTTGATGAAATAACAACGGGAACCTCAAGACATAAACGTTTGAATTCCTCTATGAACAAAAAAAAAACAATTAATAAGGTTTTAAATCTTGTTTTTTTTTTTTTTTTTTTTTTTTTTTTTAATTTTTCTACCTTCTCCTGCCATTGGACAAATGTCACACTCTTCACCCCATCCTCTACCCATGTTTACGCCACAGCAACAATCTTTTTTCGATAATTTAATATTTAACGGATTTTGGCATTCGCCATTGTAACCCAAAGTTGTAAAACAATTTCCTTGCCTTGCATCTAAAATCAAAAAAAAAAAAATTACACCAACCGTGCCATTATGAAAATTTAGAAAATTTCTTCTATTTTTTTTACCTAGACAAGTTTTACGGTCTTGACTTGGAATAAATCCTGGATTACAAACGCAATAATAGCTGCCATTTGTATTTACACAACGACCATCTAAACAAACGTTAGGAATAAGACATTCGTCTCTGTCTTCGCATCGATTTGTTGTTAGCCCCCTGGCTTGGCCTTCGGGACACTCGCAAGTAAAAGAACCTATGGTATTAAGACATCTGCCTCCGGAACATAATCCAGGTATGGCTTCGCATTCATCAACATCTGAAATTAACAGAAACTCATTGAATCAATAATTTAATTTTTTAATGATTTCTTATCAATGCAGATAAATTTTTTTTACCTAAGCACTCCTGACTGTGAATATTTTTAAGATATCCCTGATCGCAATCCAATGTTGTGGGACATTGTTCGCAAGGATGTCCCCATGCTTTTCCGACTGTGGCACAGCATAAATTTTTTGTACACACGATACCTTCCAACTGTCCAAGGCACATGTCGTTTTTAACAATGGTATAACAAGGTCCCGTCCTATAATCTTTCGTGATACAAAAAAAATTATCATTTTTTACTGGTTTCTCAGGTACGTTGAAATAATTTAAACATTTTTAATTACCTGCTTCACACCGTCTACCAGTGTAACCGTATGGACAAGCACATCTGTCATGTCCAATACATCGTCCCCCATTCAAACACGGCTCTCTACAAATTGCTGAATAGAAGAAAAATAAAAGTTTTAACATTTTTTAACTTTAATTCAGTACTTCAAAAAAAAAAAAAAAAATCATACGTTCGCTGCAATGTTTTCCAGAAAATCCAGGTGGACAAATACATTTGGACCCCTGACACGTTCCTCCGTTCAAACAAAATGTTCTACATTGTTGAGTTTCATTTTGTTCATTTCTCTTATGAGATCTTACTACCAATTCATTTCCATTTTGACTTGTAAAGTTACCCTGTTTCGTTTCGTTTCCGGCATTCAATCCATTTCCGTTTCTAAAATCTACGAGAAAAAAAAAAAAATCGTTTGTTGGTCCATTCGATCTCATTTGCCGAAATTTCATTTTTTTCTTCATTCACCTAAATTTGGACTCTTGCAAGTGAATCCTAACGTTCCACCCTCGCAAAGGCACATGTTTGGCTTTATGCATCGACCGGTACCGCATGATCGAGAACAGATGGCTGGTAACGATGGTAAAATAATAATAATAATAAAAACAATATAAAAACGGTTAATTTTAATTTTCCTTATCTCATTAAACAAACAAACACTTACGAACGGTACAGAGTCCTGTTGATATTTTAATCGTCCATCCTGGACAACAATGAGCCCTGGAATCGTGTCGTGATCTACACACGTTTGGTCTGTAATTACGTCAAATTCAATTATTATTAATTAATTAATTAATTAATTAAAATAACGGTTTAATTTTTAAGATGTACAAATAAATTGTTTGTTTTTTAAACAATTGTTTTCGGTATGTTTCAAGTGGTCATATACGGTTGTTGTTGTTGTTGTTTTTTAATAAATTAAAACAAAACAATTATTTAAAAATCGTTAGTTTATAAAAATGGCCTCATGAATCCTTTTGAATGCAGATGTGAATAAACAAAAATTTTTTTACTTTTTTTTTTTTTTTTTTATATTTACTTTAGCGGTATTTAAGGGTTCCTGGTTCTTTCTAGTACCAAAACATTTTGCGTGTAGACGAACGTAGGCCACCCACAAACATTGAATGATGAGGAAATCAAAACTCGGAAGGGTTTTTTTTTTCTTGGGTACCTGTATTTACGTCATAAGTTAAATATATAAAATAAATAGGTAAGCGGCTTTTTACTATTTAGAAAAAAATAAAAAAATAAAAAATGAGGGAAGCTAAAGAAACAGACAAGTTTTGACAGACTTAGAGCACTTAACTTGATGGCTGTATTCTACATTATTCTTATTTCATCCCCCCCTCCCCCACCCACTTTGAACCTGTCATGTATTTTTAAAAAAATTTTATTTCGGTGGAAAACTTTTTTTTTTGTGATTTGTGTCCTTCAAAACTTTTCCTCTCTTTCTATCAAAAAAGTTTTATCCTTTTACACTTTTCTTTTTCTCTTTTCTTTTGAATGCGTAAATACAAACAAAAAAAAAAAAAAAATTTCCTGAGAATAAAAGTTAATAAAAGTTTTTTTAACGACGGTTGAAAAAAAAAAAAAAAATTTTATTAGAACCGTAAACATATCGATAATTCACATGAATGCGATACAAGACGAAACAAAATTACCTAATTTTAAACCCAACCTAAAATAAAAAAAAAAAACTCCCCAACAAGTTCAACCCAAGAAAAAATAATGTCGGTACAAAATAAAACGTTAAACGTTTTGGTTAATTACACATAAAAGCGTTGAAAAAAAAAAAAAAAAATTTAATGGCGAGATTAATAGGAGGCTCGGGAATCGTCTCAATTTCAACCGGTCAAGACCTTTTAATCAGAGATCAAACGAGATCATCCCAAACGAACCAAAAAAAAAAAAGGAATCTTTTCCAATATTTTTTTTTTTCATTCTTTACACCCTTTTCCTCCCCTAACAACTTTCCCTTTCCTAAAAAAATGGATGGCTTTTGATTGTGCCGCCCCTCAATCACAATGTAAACATATTCAATGCCTCCCACACACACACACACACCCCCCCCCATTAAATTATACGACGAAAGGGAAGATGCTCTTCTCACGAATAATTTTAAATTCTTTCGACATTTTAAAAAAATTCATTCAACCGAAATCGCAATCATTTAGTATTAAACGAGGGCGTTTATAACAAAAAAAATTAAATCAATTGTATTTGCCATTGATTTATTTCGATTTTCTGATTAAACATCATCATCATCATCATCATCATTTAATTTACCGTTATCATCATTATCATCATAACGTTAAAAATTTCCAAACAATGAAAAAAACGTAAAAAAATTTTTTTTTCTTTCTTTTATTAAAACGTATCGATTGGAAAAAGGAAAATTGTTAGAAAACGCCCACGATTCAATCATATATAATAATAATAATAATTAATAATCTTTTTGTTTTAATAAAAATAATAATAATATTAACAATTGTTTTTTTTTTTTTTTTAATAATAAATTCCCTAATACGCGCTAATAAAAATAACAAACATCGTCTGCTGCTACAGCATAAACAAAACAAAACCGGATCAAGTCATGTGATTAAAAAACAAAAGAATTTTTATCGGACGGTTGAAATTGAATAATCAAAAATGAATGATGGCGGTTATTAATTTGAAAGGGTTCCCTAATAAATAAATAAATAAATCGAAATATTTAGAACAAACGAAAACAAACGGAAACAAAAAAAATAAGACAACCAAGCCATCGATGGAAAAGAAGACCTCCATGAAATGGATGGACAGATGGACTGACGGCGAGTTTACACAAGATTAATTAATTGTTTATAATTAATCATTGATGACAAAACCTCAAACAATTTTTTTTCCAATAAACAATAATAATAATAATAATAATAATAATAATAATAATAATAATAATGTGATTTTTTATCTTTTCCAATTTATTTTGCCCCCCCCCCACCTCCCCGATTATCAACGGATTTTCAATTTCGTTTTTTTCTTACCACAGACAACATTAATATTATTGATTATTATTATTATTAATATTATTGATTATTATTATTATTATTATTATTATTATTATTACTATTATTATTATTATTATTATTATTTATTTAACGTGAGTAGTTTTTTAAAAATTAATGCAAAAAGACATGAACGATATTACCAACACAAAAAAAAAAAAAATGAAAAACTTACATATAAAATTATTTGTAATTATTTAAAACGACGACGACGATGACGTCATTATTATTATTATTATTATATTGTTTTGTGCTCGATTAATTTTATACAAAAAAATTTAAATTTCCGTTTCAACAACCACACCCCCCGCACGTTGATTAGTACAAACAAAAGTAAATTTCATTTTTTTTCGTGGCAGCAACGTAATAATATCGTGTCGCGATGTTATCGAAGTAAAATTTTTATTTTTTTTTAACCGTTTTTTTTTTTCTCTCTCTCTCTCTCGTATAACATAATTAATAAATATATATAAATTTAAATAAATACGATCATCGACCTATCATCATCGTGAGGTGTTATAAATCTCTCACGTTGACGTTGACGTCATCGTCGCCTCTAAAATTAATAATGTTTTAAAAAATATATATATTTCCCCCCCTCCTCCTCCCCCTCCCCCTAACTCTCATTTCGAATGCCGCGTAAAATTATTTTAAAAAATAATAATAATAATTCGACTCCGTGTTTTCGTTAACGGTTTTTTTGTTAACGATCGAAAAGAAAAAATATATAAACAGAAATCAAGATGAAAAGATGAATAAGTAGTATGTTTATTTACTCTATGGAATCGTGTTAATATCGATTCACGATAAATTATTGAAAAAAATTTTTTTTTATCGTAAAATAACCCAATAATAATAATAATAAATTATTATTTCCGGTTAAATTTAACGGAATTGTTTTCCGGATGAGATTATTATTACGAGATTACGTAACATATGGAGAATATAGCTGACCGGAAGTTGAAACAATTTTGTTTTTTTTTATTTTCTTTCCGTTTAGTTTTTTTTTTTTTTTTTTTTTCTCATTTAAAACGATCGAAATTTTTTTTTTTTCCCACTGATTTTATTTATTTATTTTTTAACCAGGCTGTGCCAATAATTAAAAAATTTATTCGCCATTGTTAACCGCGCCCAAAATTTAAAAAAAAAAAAAAAAAATGAAACCGGAAATGGCAAATAAATTAAAATGTACGAAATAACAATAATTTCTTTTGTGTTTGATTCATTTGATTCGTTTTTTTTTTTTTTTTTTTTTTTTTTTGAAAATTTGACGGGGATTTCAATGTCGACGACAATCATTTCAGATAAAAAAAAAAAAAAATTGAATTGTCGCGTTTATCCCGAATGAATTTTCTAATAAAACTTTGGGGGGCGATGGGGGGTAAACAAAAAACTTTTCCCGGATTTCAAATATCTTAAATTAAGTTTTTTTTAAAAAACAAAAACAAAAACTTACCCTCCGATAGGAATAGATTGTAACGAATTATCATCGCTGTCACGATTTCCATTATGGCGGTGACTTCTTTGTCGTCTGCTAGAGTCTGCCAGGGGACTCACACACATTAAAAATATTATTCCTGTGATTATGTGCATTTTCCCCATGAATTCTTTTTTTTTTTTTTTTCTTTTTACATTCGGATATAAAAAATTAATGCATTTTAATTAAAAATTTTTTCTTTCCGTTGATTTAATATTGATTGATTATTATTATTATTATTATTTTTGTCTTCTTCCTTCAATATCACATCTGCAACAAATAAATAATAATAATAATAATAATTTTTTTTTTTTTCATCACTTTATGTACGGGGCGGTCTCATAAATTTTTCAAAGACGACAAATTACCGGGATGCCTATTGGCGCCAAAATTATTTTTTTTAAAAATTGTTGCAAAAGAAACAAAAATCATACTTTACTTTCACATCTCCATGCATAAACTGCTAAATTTATCGGCGGCCATTTTTTTTTTCCGGATGACGTAAGCCCTACCCGCCGCCGTCATGGCATTCGACTACAGTCTAATTAAACTTTTATTTTTTAAAAAACCGCTACAAAGTTTACATTTCGATTATGACGGTTTTTTTTTTTTTTTTATTAAATTGAATTCGAGAGGTCATTAACAATGTTAAATAATTATTATTATTTGTGTCTGGTTAATAAAAAAAAAATTTTAAACAAAAAAAAAAAAAAAAAAAAAAACAGAAAAACCTGAAATTAAGGTATTTGAATTGAATCGGGTTGAAAATGCTCACGGATTGGGAGGAGTTCAAGTTCAACAGGGAAAGGTCAAAGTGAAAATTATGTTTTCCCAGGTTTTTATTAATTCGTCACGGTCGGATTATTATAAATTAGATGATTATTATTGTGTATAGTGTGACCACATCATTACACAATATTTCTATAAAAAAAAAAAAGGAAGAAGAAAACAAAAAGTTTTAAAATTATTTTCTTAAAATAATAATAATAATAATAGAAAACCATCCGTTCAAAATTGAAAAACAAAAAAAAACGTTCAAATATTTATTATTATTATTATTATTATTTTTTCAATAAAACTTTTTTGCGCGTACCGAAACCAAAAAAAAAATGAAAGTTTTTTCCAAATTTAGAAATGGCGTTCACGTGTTTACAAAGTAATAATAATAATAATAATAACTCGGGTAAACTAATTACGAAAAAAAAAAAAAATTAAATAACCTGCAGCAGAAAAACTAGAATTTGATAAGATAAGACTTCTTCCTTTTTTATTATTATGCCCTAATTAAAAATTATTTTAAATTCAATTTACTTTTGGCGCCAAAATTAAAAATTCAATTCACAAATATTTAAAACGGAAATTTTACGTTTAATTTAATTTGTTATAACACGAAACAAATTTACCCTTTAAAACTGCGGGGGGGGGGGGAAGAAAACACATTAAAAACAATTTTTTTACATTAAATACCTGTAAATTATAGGTTTTTCGTATATAAGTACAACCTTTGAAATTACACACACGCACGCACGCACGTACGCACCCACGCCTATGAGAGTTACGTTAAGGGGTTTTTTTAATAATAACAAATAAATAAACAAATAAATATTAAATTGCAATGCTTTCATCGTTCGTTCGAGCGTCACGGCATCGAACCTGAAATTTTTTTTTTTGTAAAAAAATGCAATTTAAAAAAAAAAAAACAAGGGCAGATCCCATTTTTTACACCGGAAACTGTTGTTTGTTGCATTTTCGGAACGCAAAACGTTTATTTAGAAACCCGTGACGCGTAATTGCATCATTTAACAACGTCTGCTATTATCATTTGTTTGTTCAACGTTTCACGCACATACACGTGTGTTTGTACGTGCGCGAAATGAATAGAGGAAATAAATATGACATCAGTCTTGCAATTTAATTTTTTTTTTTTTTTTTTTTTTTTTGCTGCACTCTTTGAGTGGGTATTTTAATTTTAATTTGATGATTAAAATTAATCAGAAAAAAAAAAAAACCTTGAAATGTGATAAAATAAATAAAAATACATAAATACAATATTCATAAGTTAAAGTTAAATAAATAATTTTCTCGAAGGTTTTTCCTTTTTCCTCTTTTTTGCCTAATCGAAAAATTTTGTCAAATTTTTTTAAACGCGAGTAAAATTAATTACGTCATAAGTACCCGTATACATATCACAGGTAAAAATTATCATTATTTTTTAAAAGGGGGAAATTTTTTTTTTTTTTTTTAATGTAAAAAACCACGAAATTATTATTTAAATTTTTTTTTTTAAATGATAATATAAATAACCTTGATGTCATTTGATTATTATTATTATTATTATTATTATTATTATTATTATTATTATTAATAATTATAATTAAATGATTGAAATGAAAAAGTATAAAACTTAACACTGTCAACTATTTTTCTATAATATTCCTTCTTTTTTTTTTTTTTTTTTTAATAATCCGGATTAGTTTGAATTTGGGTTAAGGACGTAATAATAATTTTTTTTTAAAAAGTTTGTACGCACATGCGTATTGTATGCGTGCACACGCACATGCACACACGCACAGAGAGAGAGAGAGAGAGAGAGAGAGAAAATACACGCGTTATTAATTGAAATTTTGGCATTTATTTTGATATTTAATACGATTTTCAAAAAAAAAGAAAAAATAACGCACAGTTTAGTGTTGTTGTTGTCGTTGTCGTTATTATTATCATTATTATTATTATTATTATTATTATTATTATTATTATTATTATTATTTATACCTAACACTTTTTTAAAGTTTAAAAAAAAAAATATATATGTATATTCATATAAAAGAAGAAGAAAAGAAGAAATAAATCTAGATTATGAGATATAAAATCAAAGAAAGTCATTTATTATATCGAAGCGGGAAATTTTTTTTTTTTTTTTTTTTCTTGTAACATTTACACGGGTAAAGAACTAGGTTTAGTTTTAGGTATAATTCACACTTGCGCATGCGCAAACAACAAATTTTTTTTTTTAGTTGATTTTATTTTCGACTACCACATTTTTGCAAATTACCCAAAAAAAAATGATTTGAAAATGAGACGTGTATAATTTTTAATTTGAGTACCTGAAACGATTTTCTTTTAATACCCGACGCGAAAGACTATAATAATAATAATAATAATTTGTTATTCTAACGAGAAGAGAAAATTGATTTTAATTATCGATAAATCCCTGGAGTTTTTCTATTTTTTTTTTTTTGGGGGGGGGGTATTTGCAACAACCCAATCACCTCGTTTTTTTTCAAAAAAAAAAAAAAAAAACCAGTATTTTGTTTTCACTTTCATAACAACCTAACTAGAGACCCCCTGGAGACCCAAGACGTTCGATCCATGGAATTTTCTTATAAATAAAAGAAAACTGATCACGCTATACCTAAACGAACAACCTGTTCGTGAAAAAAAAAAAAAATAGTCGATTTTGACTCGGGTATTTGATATCTTTATCAACATAAAAAAATGTACCAATAACCCATATCGACCTATACCTAACTCACGTTCCCTTTTCTCTAAGAGTTCTTCATTTTTAAAAAATGTTTTCAATGATTATATCACAACGTTTGTTAAAAACATAATTGAAAAGAATGTCTGTCGACGATAATATTTTAAAAATTAATTTTTAATTTAAATCGTAATTTTTATTAGACGACGACGACGACGAC